>NW_027638410.1:0-227500 GCF_951216825.1 Electrona antarctica | reverse complement strand
TATGTGAGTGACTGAGTGGATGTGGGTCAATACATTGTGTTTATTGTGCAGGTACTGGTACTGTATGTGAGTGACTGAGCGGATGTGGGTCAATACATTGTGTTTATTGTGCAGGTACTGGTACTGTATGTGAGTGACTGAGTGGATGTGGGTCAATACATTGTGTTTATTGTGCAGGTACTGGTACTGTATGTGAGTGACTGAGCGGATGTGGGTCAATACATTGTGTTTATTGTGCAGGTACTGGTACTGTATGTGAGTGACTGAGCGGATGTGGGTCAATACATTGTGTTTATTGTGCAGGTACTGGTACTGTATGTGAGTGACTGAGCGGATGTGGGTCAATACATTGTTTTTATTGTGCAGGTACTGGTACTGTATGTGAGTGGCTGAGCGGATGTGGGTCAATACATTGTGTTTATTGTGCAGGTACTGGTACTGTATGTGAGTGACTGAGCGGATGTGAGTCAATACATTGTGTTTATTGTGCAGGTACTGGTACTGTATGTGAGTGACTGAGCGGATGTGGGTCAATACATTGTGTTTATTGTGCAGGTACTGGTACTGTATGTGAGTGACTGAGCGGATGTGGGTCAATACATTGTGTTTATTGTGCAGGTACTGGTACTGTATGCGAGTGACTGAGTGGATGTGGGTCAATACATTGTGTTTATTGTGCAGGTACTGGTACTGTATGTGAGTGACTGAGTGGATGTGGGTCAATACATTGTGTTTATTGTGCAGGTACTGGTACTGTATGTGAGTGACTGAGTGGATGTGGGTCAATACATTGTGTTTATTGTGCAGGTACTGGGACAGTGGATATCCTGTTAACCATGGAGCCTGGCACTGTGCATCCTACTATCACTATACTGACCCTGGAACATGGACTAATTACTCATGTTCATCTCCAGCGCTCGTAATCTGTGAAAAATGAGTGTTTTCACTCCATTGATGAAACTGCAGCTCAGCGTTGCGCTGCCAGCGGTGGAAGAAGTACTCACATTTTATACTTTAAGTAAAAAATACCACGTTGTAAGAAAATACTCCAAAAAGTAAAGTCCGGGATTCAAAATGTATTTGAGTAAAAGTACAAAAAGTATTTGAATGTACTTAATTACGGAAAGTAAAAAAAGTACCTGTTTTGCAGAGTGTCCCATTTCACAGGTTTCCGAAAGTATAAAAATGCATTTGAAAATAGCAGATCTACAAGCTCACATAGCTTGTAGATCTGCTATGTTCAAAGAAGGCACAATGTATATTGCTGAAGGGGTTAATGCAAGTTTTGTAATAATAATCCAAATCTACAAAGTAACTAAAGTCTTCAAATACTTGTAGTCAGTGGTGGAAAGTAACTAAGTACATTTACTTAAGTACAATTATGAGGTATTTGTACTTTACTGGAGTGTCTCCAATTTGCAATACTTGTACTTCTACTCCACTACATCTCGGAGCCAAAATGTGTACTTTTACTCCACTACAAGCAGTGGTGGAAAGTAAGTACATGTACTCAAATACTGTACTTAAGTACACAGTTGAGGAATGTTTTGCTTTACTGGAGTATTTCCCCTTTGTCAGTACTTTTACTTCTACTCCACTACATCTCAGAGGCAAATATTGTACTTTTACTCCACTATGATTATTTTAAAACTGTAGTTACTGTTACTCAGTGGTGGAAAGTAACTAAGTACATTAGTAGTAAGTAGTAGTAAGTAGTACAGTGAAAATTATACAAACATTTTATTGTTTTCTTTAGCATGTTATTAATTTAGAACAACTCCAACCAGTGTTCTGGGGACCAACATTCTGCCAAACATAGTAGATCTACAAGCTCACAGCGCGTCCATGACACCATGTACTGTGAGCTTGTAGATCAGCTATTTTCACAGTGAAGAGGGACATGCGCTAGTGCAGAGGTTCTAAAAGTGGGGTCCGGGGACCCCTAGGGCTCATTGAGGGGGTTCCCGTGGGTCACCAGAAAATGTGATTTATAGAAAAAATATATAAATTTATAATCTTGTTTCTCTCTCTCTCTCTCTCTCTCTCTCTCTCTCTCTCTCTCTCTCTCTCTTATGGTGGTCCTTATTTTTAGATGTAAGTTTGCAGCCAAATATATAATATCAGTTTGGGGGTCCTTAACATGAAAATGTTTGAGAACCACTGTTAGAGCATCTAGTATAGAACCCTGGGGGACCCCAGTCAACTATAAATGTGGTTCTCAACCTTTTCAGACTTTGTATTTGTAAATTAACGTCCTACTTAAAGGACCACTTCACCACTTTTCAACCTATCTTCATATAATAGGTCCTCACTAATAATCATGAAAAAATGATGCAATTCTTTCTGTGTCTTTCTGTGTCCCATAGGAGGGCTGTGGGCAGTTCAGAAACCGTCTTCCAGTGACATCATCGATGGGGAATACAAGCTAATAAAAACTGCAGGCTTTCTAGTCCTGAAAAGATGCAATGCGAAAATGGAAGCCATCGTTCTCACGATAATGAAAATCTAAATATTTTTGTAAAAAAATCTTGTTTAAAAAACATTCTGCCTAATGATGATGTCACTGGAAGACGGTTTCTAAACTGCCCACAGCCGTCCTATGAGACACAGACTGAGTAGAAAAAAATCGTGCCATTTTTTCGTGATTATTAGTGAGGACCTTTTATATGAAGATAGGTTGAAAAGTGGTGAAGTGGTCCTTTAATCGTACTACAGCGTCACACACAAGTATTAAAAACATAGCAGTGCTGTCCTGTTACGTTTATTGTACTGTATTGTCTGAATGAAATGGGAGACATAGTGGTTCTGATTGTAAGGAGACTGTATTCATAATTAAAGTCTGATTATAAACATGATCTGAACTCATGGTCGTTTGTGTAGTGAACTAGTACAATGTTTATGACTCATAACTGCATGTGTGATTCTAGTCTGGTCTCACTGCAGGCCAGGGTGTGTTAACCCTGTAACACCCAGCGTTGGAATAATACAACATATTTTAATTAATTAATTAATTAATTATGTAAATGTTCTTTTTTTCACCTAAATGTCATCATTGATGTTCATTGCAATGCCATTGGTCATGATATTTGCATATAAATACCCGCCACAGAGGCTGAAATTCACACAAATTAAAAATCTCTGGACTCTGTGCAAACACACCTTCACGTGTGCCTTCCCCGAAACACTCTTTCCATACTTTACCACTTTTGATGATGCTGTCCCTTTGAAGATGTTACCAGGGAACATCATGCAGTTAGACATGATGATGATCCTTTTTGTTACATGTTAAAATGACAATAAAGATCTATCTATGACAGGGGTGGGCAACTTTGACGATGGAGAGGGCCACTATATTTCCCACACTCACTCCAGAGGGCCACATTGCATACAGGTGGAGCAAAAATAGCCGATCTACAAGCTCAAAGCGCGTCGCAGCTTGGCGCGTTTTGAGCTTGTAGATCGGCTATTTTTGCTCCACCTGTATGTAGATACAGTATGTAGATCGGCTATTTTTTCTATTTGAATTGAAATCCTGAATATTTTTTTCAATTTTTGAATTGTAATGCTGAATTTTCTTTTAAATTTCAAATGCCTTTTCAAATTATAGTTATGTTAACTTTAATACATTGGACATAAAAAACACAAACATTTTAATACTACTCATTTAGACTGAAGTTAAAGAGGGTCATGTTTGGAATTGTAACCTGAGTTAACATGAGGGCCACATTAAGTGAAGGTGGGGGCCGCATGTGGCCCCCGCCCGGGCCGCCAGTTGCCCCTAGTCTTTAATGGAATATTATACTCTGTTTTGTAGAATATATGATTGTGTTTTGGTCAAATGGGTCAGCAACATTTAGAAGTGTTTCCCCTTGATTAGTATTTTATTGGATTATATTTTCTTTTTTCCGACACCCACAATACAAGTCGGCGGTAACAAAAAAACAACAAAGCAAACATACAAAAAAAGTGCTTCCTAAAGCAGTGGTTCTCAAACTTTTTTTTCATGTGAAGGACCCCCAAATGCATTCCCCCCCCCCCAAACTTAAAATATTTTGTGCCAGGGATCCCCGTCCCCTAGAAGAGAAGATTAATGTTTAAAAAAAAAAAACTATTCTACATTTTTCGAAAAAAAATCTGTATGGTTTAATGTGAATTAAACTTGATGTGAACTTTTAATTCTTGCACGATCATTTGAATGTTACACATAGAGTTAATATTTACAACTAATATGCAGGAGAGATGTTTTATTGTAAATCTTTATATCATGAGTCAAACTAATTCACTTGATGTTATCCCACTATAAAATCACGTTATTATTGTTGTTAGCTAAGACTCTTTTTAATGTAGTGATTTTGCAGGGCATTTACCTTTTGATAAATAGCCTACATTTTATTCTATATTTTGTTACAAATATAGTAATTCATAATTCCAGAATATTCACTATTCCGATTTATTGACGTCCTGGTCTACGGTCTGCCTAGTGACAGGCAAATACTTTTGCATTAAACTTGAAATGCAATAATTGCCCCATATATAGACTCAAAGTAACTGTCTGTAACATACAATCAGAAACATTTATACAATCCACGTACAAATGTAAACTAGTTGCCCTAGGATTCTTTCTTAATGTAACTTTAAGGATGGTTTCCCCTGAATGTCCACTAGATGTCACTATTGACTATCAACCTAGAGAGCAGTACATGAACAGTGTGAATGGTCATGTTTCTTGTTGAAATAAAAACGCATGTGGTTTCCGACGCAATGTTTCTTGTAAAACATAAAATGTTGTGCCAACAGACTTGTAAGTCTTTGTCACGGACACATTTGTCCATGTGCGGATATATATATGACCCCTGGATATTTGTTAGATATTCGGGTGCGTTCGGAAATGCGCACCGGGAATGTGGTCAGTTTGTTGAGTGTGGTGGGCGGTGACGTCACAGAGTGCGTTCAGTGTGCCTTATTTACGAACGACCAGTTACAACCAAACATACTAGAAATAGGAACAGAGCATTCCGTAAATTAAGGAAGTACCCAATGTGGGAAAATGTAATTGAATTTAAGAGGCTAAAGGCGTTGGCAAGGAGGAAAAGAGGAACAGCTGGAGGGCTTTCTGTGAGGGAATAGGGCCAGAGACACCAATAGGGCAGCTATGGTCAGCGGTCCACAAGATGTCAGGGGTTTACAAAAAGAGGTCTTTGCCGGTGCTGCAGAAGGGTGAGTTGGAGGCAGTGTCTAACAAGGAGAAAGCTGACATGCTGGTAGAAAGCTTTCAGGAGGTGCACAGGTCCGAGTGTGCAGGAGAAGAGGGGTAGGAGGAGGGCGGAGGTCTTGGCAGCCAGCCAGTGGAAACTGGCAAGATGCTCTGAAAACGACAGTAGGCTCTCTTTACTCTTTAAATTAATCTGTGACATGTTACCGATTCCGACCCGTTCCGAAAATATTTTCAAATAGTTAAACCGAACCCGAATGGATCCGTGACAATTTATATAGAAATAATATCGTCCATATAACCGCCCACGGGCCGTTATTTGCAAACTTTATCAGCCTCAGCCCTCATTTATATTATTATATGCGTGTTCACCGTGTTGAGTTTGCAGATCTCCGCACGCCACTCACCTAACAACAGCGCAACACCAGTCCTGGCTCCACATCCATAAAATAAATATAGGCTAAGTGCCTATGCAGCCTATCCAATTGTTTTAATTCAAAGTGGTATATGCCTATACGGTATTCTGTGAAATGTTTATTGTCATCCGTGTATCTAAGCTCCAAGTGTTGCATGACAGCTTAATTGCAGATCATCTACTTTCGGTGCACAGGTCCTCACTGCCTCAGCGCAACCACAAAGTTGATATTTAAATCGTACTATACTCGGACAATCTTCAACCGATTGTTCTAATTCCAAATGGCCTATAATCCGTGAAGTGTAAATTTTCATTGAGTGTATAATTCATGTTTTTTATATGCTTTTATTAAATTATATGGAGTGAGATGCAACATCGGCATATAATGCTCTGCTTGACATTACATTTTCTATCGCCTGTAACGTGGGGTTTAGCCACTTGACTACACACAGTACTACAGTAGGCTATGTGTAGTTTAGGCCTATACATTATGTTTTTATTCAATTGCAATCTACCGGTACGTAGGCCTACAGTTTATAATGAAATCATTGATTTGTCCGCTGCTTCCCCTTGCTCAATCAGAACATGTAGTGGTTACACATGTGTGTTGATACGCTCCCTCTTACAATTAAATCAAAATGCATTGCCTGCAATGTTTATTGTTTACCATACTAAAAAAAGATGACTGCATGTTTGGTGGCGAGCCTTTCCAAAACAATAATTAGCCTACTCCACAATAATAATATAGCTTCAGATCATTTTAGACAGAAAAATAAAAAAGGAAAAATAAAATAGTTTTTCAGCTGTCCTGAACAGTTGCCACCCCCGCGATGGCAGTCTCTATATCGCGTGGGGTCACATATACTGCGCCAAGGCGCTGCAAAATGAAGACGACGCATGGAGTTATAATAGCTGCATTTTCCTAAATGTGCTGTCACGGGTAATCCAATAATTCTAAAAGAAATATAAAACATATGGCAAGATGGCTGAAATTCTCTAGATGATGCTAAAAATATTAATTTAATTACGACATTTTTATATTTAAAAAGGCTTTAGGAAAAACGGGGTTGCTTCTAAATTCCTTCATGCAGGAGGCCTTATGACACGTAAGGCTGTGCTCTATCTAGGTATTCTATGTCTATCTTGTCGTGTTTGATGGCGTTTCCCAAAAAAGGACATGGTGTCTGATTCGCTGCCCATGCAGCCAATTAGACAGCAGAAAGGCTTCTGTTTGCGGCCTAGAGGGCCGCAAACAGAAGCCTAGAGCCCTATGCGCGTGCGTACACTACAACTCTTACGCACGTCTTCTTTGAGAAACCCGGCCAATGTCTTCTTGAAACCGGGCAAAGAGGCGTCTGACCCTGGGTCATACCGGCCAATTGCACTCACCTCAGTGCTCTGTAAAATAATGGAGAGTGTCGAGTTTATTCCGTGAGTGGGATCATTATAATATTAAGTGCCGACCCAGCTTATATTTGTAACTTCATGTTTGTGTCATTTATGTATAGATGTTGGTGCTATTAAGAAGTTCACTGCCTATACAGTAAATACTCTGTGTTATATAAGAACAGAGATCCTCTTATCAACCAATTACAGTATGTCTCAGGGATGTAGATATTAATACAGCTAATTGGGGGGTAAAATGTGTTATACTATATACTATATGTTAGAGCGGCTTCGGATTAATAACAACGCACACCATTCCGTATTCTGTAGGTTCATTTATTGGACAACAGCCCGACTTTCGCTTAAACAAAACAATAAAGAATTCGTATAGATTCGTATATTCCGTTGCTTCTATACAATGTGCTATGCTATGTGTGTGGTTGAAATGTTTGTCCCTGCCGCTCTGGTTTCTGATCACCTGCCGTCACCTGCCTCATCACAGAGTGACACCCATTAGTCAACGTCCAACGTCCAACGTCATCACATTACCATAACAATCAGAAGATCATCGTATAAATAATAGCAGCAATAGCAAACAAAATAACTCATCATTTCATAATATCATTTCATATCAGGCATAATTCATAGAAAATAAATAATAATCATAAATGATAAAGCAAGTCTACAAATGGCTTCAACATACCGGCCCCTAATTGACCATTAAAGGGCAATTCAATTCAAATCATAAGAAGCCATACAGTAAGCCCAAGTCCTTGGTGACAATATACAAAGATTGCCAAATGTTCATCTCCAAATGGAAAACAAAATCCAAGTTCATCTTCTTTGAAGAAAAAGGGTAGGTCCGTGTGTGTGTGTGTGTGTTTGTGTGTAAAGGGGGGGGGGGGGGGGGGGGGGGTCTTCGACCACGATGTGTCGTGGCAGTCAGCAGTCCCCATAGAATCAAGGGTGGCAGTTCCGTCTATGAACATCAACTGCACCGGTACGGGTTCGGTAGGCCGTCCGGGGGGGGGGGGGGGGGGCCTTAATATTCCATGCTTGTCAGATCATGTCTTTCAGGAGACACAGCTTGGTAATGGGCCTCTCCAATGATCCATTCTGTGTCTTCACTTTGACACGGCGTACATGTCCCTCTTTGTCGGGATAGGTTTCCATGATGCGGCCCATGGGCCAGGAGTTGCGAGGTGAGTTTTCATCGATGATGAGCACTAAGTCTCCAGGCTTTAGATTTCCCTTCACCTCGTTCCACTTTTGTCTCTCCTGCATCAAAGGAAGGTATTCACGTGTCCAACGTTTCCAGAAGAGGTCTGCTATATATTGGACCTGTTTCCATCTTCGTCTGGAATAGCTGTCATGCTTCCCGAACAGTCCAGGTGGAAGAATGGGCATTCCTTTAATTTGAAGCAGGTGGTTAGGTGTTAATGGCTCGGGGTCTTTTGCATCCTCGGATACAGTCGTGATAGGGCGATCGTTCATGATGGCCTCCACCTCGCATAAAGCCGTTTGGAGGCACTCATCGTCCAGGGTTTGTTCCTTTGTGATTGAGTAGAGGATCTTTTTGATGACGCGGATGAGGCGCTCCCATACGCCTCCATGATGAGGACCGTAGGGTGGGTTGAATGTCCACTTTATACCTTCAGCTTGAACCGAATGCTGGATCTTTTGAAGGTTTAGGTGGTCGAATGCCTCTCGAAGTTCTCGTTCGGCTCCAACGAAATTAGTTCCGTTGTCCGAAACAATTTCTCTCACTTGGCCTCTTCTGCAGATAAACCTTCGGAGTGCAGAAATACAGGAGTCTGTATCCAAGGTGTAGGCCATCTCCAGATGTATGGCTCTACTGGCAAGACACGTAAACAGAGCTCCATACCTCTTCACTTTACTCCGGCCCCTCTTGACTTCGATAGGACCAAAGTAGTCCAAGCCAGTGTGGGTAAAGGGGGGCAGGTCAGGTGTTATTCGATTTAGAGGCAGGTCTGCCATCTTTTGTTGTAGAGCAGTGCCATGCCATCGCCTGCAGAGCACACACTCACGGGTTATCTTTCTTGCAGCAGAATTGGCTTTGATGATCCAGTACTTGGTTCGGAGTTTGGAGAGCATCTGATTTCTACCACAATGACCCACCAAGATGTGAATGTGGTTCAACAGTAGTCTTGAGAAGTGATGGTCATTGGGTAGGATAGCCGGATGTTTCGTAGCCTCTGGCATCGCCAACTTACTTAACCTGCCTCCAACCCTCAGGATTCCATTTTGGAGGACAGGGTCAAGTTTGTAGATCCTACTGCTCCTTTTCACAGTTTGGCCTTTTTCCAAGGAAGTCATCTCATCTCGGAATGATCGTAGTTGGATGTAGGATATGAGTGACTCTTCAGCCTCAGCAAGATCTTTCACAGACAGTTGTTCTGATTGGCTTGATGTGTGCAGAGTGTAACCTGCAGCTTTCTTCTGAAGGCACAAGTGTCTCAGAGTCGTTTTGAATTTCAAGAGCCAGGCTGCTGATCGGATTAATCTGTCCCATGATGAGAAGTGCTCAATAAAGCGACTCAAAGGACATTGATTCTGTAGAGCCGATGTAGCGAAAGTCACAGCCGTTTTCTTGATCTCTGGGTCACTGTCGGAGAGTACTAGTGGTACTTCAGAAAGTGTCGGCCATTCTGATTCAGGTTGCATCAGGAAGTCTGGTCCTTTCAGCCAGCATCCATCCCTAAGGAAAGCGTTTGCTCGCATACCTCTTGATGCACTGTCTGCCGGATTGATTGCCGTCTTTACGTGGCGCCACTGGGATTTGTGTGATAGGTCTCGAATAGTTGATACTCGGTTAGCCACGTAGGTCTGAAATCTCCGGGTGTCGTTTACGATGTATTTCAGGACCGAGGTGCTGTCTGTCCAGAAGACAGAATCGGTTAGGGTCACCTCGAGCTCTCTCCTCAGCATCCTGTCCATCCGTGCAGCAAGGACAGCACCTGCAAGTTCGAGCCTCGGTATAGTCACCACTTTCAGAGGTGCAACTCTTGCTTTCCCTATGACAAAAGCAATGTGAGTTAGTCCGCTGTTGCTGGTCAGTTTAAGGTAACTGACCGTGCCGTAGCCCCGCTCACTCGCATCACAGAAGTGGTGCAGTTGTGCGCTAGAGGTTTCGAAGTTTGGTGGCTTAAGGCATCTCTGGACTCTAAGGTCCGAAATCAGGTTGAGCTCTTTAAGCCAGTCTTTCCATTTCTCTGCGAAAGCACTTGGAATCTCCTCATCCCAGCCACAGTTCAGTTTGCAGAGCTCTTGTAGTATCGCTTTCCCTATCAGCATGACTGGTGCTAGCAACCCAAGAGGGTCGTAAACAGAGTTCAGCACTGACAGGATACTTCTGCGGGTGAGTGACTGTTGTTTCGGAGTGATCATAAAGAAGAATGTGTCAGTCTCTATGTCCCATCGCATGCCTAGTGCTCTCTCTACAGGCAGTTTGTCCGTGTCGAGGTCTAGGTTTTTTACTTCCTTAGCCCTTTCTTCTGCTGGTACAGAGGTGAGGACAGAACGACTGTTACTGGTCCATTTGGTGAGTCTGAATCCACCAGTAGCACATACTGCTTTCAACTCCTTTACCAGACAGATCGCTCGTTTCTCATTTGAGACTGATTTGAGACAGTCATCCACATAGAAGTTCTGTCGAATAGTGTTAAGAACTTCGGTGCCATACTTTCCTTCATTATCATCAGCCGTCTGTTTCAGTGCGAAATTGGCACAGCTAGGTGACGATACTGCTCCGAAAAGATGGGAGGTCATTCGGTACTCTGCCAGTGGCTCATTGGTGTTACCTCCAGGCCACCACAGGAATCTTAGGAAGTCCACATCATTCTCGGGTATTTTTACTTGATGGAACATTCCTTCGATGTCTGCCATTACTGCCACTGGTTCCTGTCGGAATCGAAGGAGTACACCCAGCAAGGTGTTCGTAAGGTCAGGACCTTGCAGCAGTTCGGCATTCAAAGAAGTCCCCTGAAAGGACGAAGTACAGTCAAATACCACCCGGATTGTCTTTTTCCTTTTGTGATAGACCCCATGGTGGGGAATATACCACAATCTTCCATCATTCCGGAGGAGCTGTTCTTTTGGGACTCTTTCTGCATGTCCTTTCATCAGGACGTCGTTCATGAAGGTGACGTAATCGTTGCGAAAGGCCTCGTCTTTCTTAAATCTCTGCCTGAGACTTGTGGTTCTTTGCTCTGCCACCTTCCTGTTGTTCGGCACGCAGATGTTGTCTTGACGGAAGGGGAGTCGTATGACATAGTGACCTTCTTTCATCGTGATGGAGTCATTGACCACTTTTAGGAACTTCTTGTCTTCAAATGAGTGCTCTTGCTTCTCATTGTAAGCCAGCTCTGAAAAGTCCTGATTATATTGTTTAACAAGAAGCTCTTCAAGTTTGGCTACAGAAATTCTGTTTGAAGTTATCTGTGGTCGACCATGCTCATCTGCTGGAGTGGTACTGCCAAGAGGTCCATTTACAGTCCAGCCCAGGCGTGTCAGAACTGCATAGGGCCCGTCACTTTGACTGTTAATGACTCTCAACGGCTCTATTGCCTTCGGGACATTTGCTCCAATCAATAGAGCTACTTCTGCTCTGATGGAGTTCAGTTGGACGTCCTTCAGGTAAGGCCACGCCTCCAAGTCCGCTTGTATGGGGATGTTTTCCTGACTAACAGGTATGGAATTCTGAGTGAAGACCTCTGGGAGTTCAATGAAGCTGCTTCCATCTAGGCTGCATACTTCCAGTCCAGTCATAGTATAGGTTTTCACTGGTTTCTCTTGACCCATTGTTTTAAGAAGGATCTCTGTTCTTCTTCCTCTAATAGACAACTGTTCCATTAGTTTCTCCGTACAAAAGGTTGCGTTGCTTCCGGGATCCAGAAACGCATATGTTTCAATAACACAGCTTCCCTTATTAGCTTTTACCTTCACAGGTACAACTGCCAACTTGTAGTCTGTAGTTCCGGCCCCCGTACGCTCCGTAGACACCATAGCGCTGGTGACAGGGTTGCTCTTGTAGTTGGCATCCTTCTTGGCTGTCATGTCTGCTGGAGAGAAATTCTCGATGTGCAAGACAGTAGGGTGTTTCTTCTCACAAAGGTGACAAGTGAGACGTTTCCTGCATGTAGCCGTCATATGTCCTCTCATCAGGCAGGCAAAACAGAATCCCTGTTTCTTTAGAAATTCAATCTTGTCTTTGTGAGGAACCTTTGACATGGTTTGACATGATTCCATCACATGATTCCCTTTACAGAATACACAAGGCTTGACAAAAGCCCTGTTCACCGTCGTGGTGTCCGTTATTCTGTTTCCTTTTTCATTGGAGATCATGTCAGTTTCTGTCTTTTCCACAACAGGCGTAACCGCAGTCACAAAACTTTTCTTGCTGCTGGACTTCGTATACGGCAAGTCTATTTTGGGGTTTCTTGCCCTTGTACTTCCAGCATCATCTTTAATTTCTCCAAAGACAGGATCCAGAATGATCTTGGCCTGTTTTTCAATAAACTCAATCAGGTCATAGAACCTAGGTCTTTGCTGGGTTTCATCAACGATGTCACATACAGTAGATCTCCACTTCTCTCTCAGCTTATAGGGGAGTTTTGAGACAAGTTGCTTCATATTAGATGGCAAGTCAAGCTCTGTCATGTATGGAAGATCTCTGACTGCATTACCACAGCTCCTTAGGTAAAGCGCATAGCTGTTTAGGGCCTTTCCATCATCTGATTTTATTGGATTCCAGGTTAAGGCCTTTTCAATGTATGCAGTGGTTATTTTGAAATCATCGCCAAAGTGATGTTTAAGCAGCTGCTTGGCCTCTGGATAGCCTGTTGCAGCACTCAAATGCAAACAGCTTCGTACCAATTCCTTTGGCTGTCCGACTGTATACTGTTCCAGGAAGTACAGTCGATCCTCATTACTTTCAGTTTTGTTCTCAATATTATGCTTAAAGGCTTGCATAAATGGTCGGTAGGCAAGGGGATCCCCATCAAACACCGGGACCGCTCTTCCTGGCAGTGAGGCCAGCCTCTGCTGTGCCATAAACAAATCAGCCAGGTCTGTCTGTCTTTGCAGAATAGCTGTGAGGTCACGTTTATCAGGCCTCGCATGCATTTCACTCCTAGGAGTGGACCTGTCTTGCCTTTGGGACCCGTCTCGTCCTGCATCAGACACGAAAACTTTAGAGGCACGGGGTTTTGTTGCTGCTGCTGTAGCTTCTGCTGCAGCTGCTGCTGCTGCTGTCATAGCATAACCTTTCATCATAGGCCTTCTGTTGGCTTGTGGTGGGCCTGATGGAGCCTGCATAAGGTTCTGTAATGGTGTTTTAGGTATGGCTCCAAGGCCATGAAGGATAAGGTCCACATGTGACAGGCTTAAATCTGTGCTATACACAGCAGATCGTGCCGCCCCTAGTTGATCTGGGTCAGGGGACCTTTTCTCCACCTTTTCATTTTGATATGATTCCGTTCCATTTTCTCCATGATTTGCATTTTGCTCCATATTCTCAAAATGTTCCAGAGTTTTCAATTTTGCATCACTTGCAGCAATATCTGATTCCATAGCCAGTGATTCCAGTTGTGCATTCAATTTCATTTTCTCCATTTCCAGTGCATGTTTTCTTTTTAGACCCTCAGCTCTGGCCATTAAAGCAGCTTTGTCCGCTGCAACTTTCATGCGCTCTGAGGAAATAGAGCTAGTTTTTGATGCTTTTGAACTTGACACTGAGACCCCTGACACAGACACACTGTCAATTGTTTCCACCAGAGTTTGTGGGTCAGGCTCTGGCTGCCCACCTTTTAACCATTTTTCCACTTCACCCATAAATTCATTGTAATTGGCCATTTTTGGTTCATACCAGTTTACATTCTCATCATTTCTCACATCCTCAGTGAGTAATTCCTGAACAGTCACATGCTGCTTTTTAAATTCATCCAGAACCTTTATGAATTCAGCAACACAATGACGTACACTGTCAGTATCAACACCCGCATCCATCATGTGTTCAATTTCGTTCATTTTGCGAGTGCAGTGCCCAAGTTTGCCCTTGCGCGTCGCGCTGAGGACTTTAAATTCTGAACTCATTTCTTTTGGATTCATTTCAGTGGCCATTTCAGCCTCCACACGTTCCTTATTTTCCGTCATTGTCACAGTTTATTTCATAGACATCAGTTTAATTCATTGACAGTTTTGATTAGTTTAGTTCATTCATTTGAATATCCCTTTGATCAATCATTTAGTTTTCCCATCCGTATAACGCACAACAGTGACAGCGCAGCACAGTTCATTGTTCATTTAAATTCCCTCTTGTGTGGTCTTAGCCACGTTCATATGCATCACAGTTCACAGTTCACTATCATGTTATTTATTTCGTATGATAGCCAGGCACTTTAGTTTTATTTTGTATCCTTTATTGACAGTTTGGAAATGAATTGATTGAGTGGATCAACGGATCGCAGCAGAGCGCACTTGCGCTATATTGCTTAGGCTACTTACGATACGGAGTACGGACCATGAAGTGTTTTTGGCAGCTGTCCAAAGTCCTCTCCAAGAACACCATTGCGTGGGAATTCAGGTGCTTTTCATTCAGAATGTCGATGTTGTCTGCGATCTGGCTGTTGTTTACTTTAGGGTCATTTCAACTTTGTAAGAGCGGCTTCGGATTAATAACAACGCACACCATTCCGTATTCTGTAGGTTCATTTATTGGACAACAGCCCGACTTTCGCTTAAACAAAACAATAAAGAATTCGTATAGATTCGTATATTCCGTTGCTTCTATACAATGTGCTATGCTATGTGTGTGGTTGAAATGTTTGTCCCTGCCGCTCTGGTTTCTGATCACCTGCCGTCACCTGCCTCATCACAGAGTGACACCCATTAGTCAACGTCCAACGTCCAACGTCATCACATTACCATAACAATCAGAAGATCATCGTATAAATAATAGCAGCAATAGCAAACAAAATAACTCATCATTTCATAATATCATTTCATATCAGGCATAATTCATAGAAAATAAATAATAATCATAAATGATAAAGCAAGTCTACAAATGGCTTCAACACTATATGTGGAATGCAAGGTCGTACTAGGACATAGTATGGGACAGAGGGGCAGGAAGTGTCAGATGACAGAAAAAGAGGAAAAGGCGGGTGTAGCACAAAGCATGAAGTTACAATGTGTTGTTTCCTATTTCATTCAGTAGAAAATGTAACAGGCGGGAGGACGCGTTTAAGTAAGTCCTTGTAATTTGTTATATGGTCGTTAAATGCTCTAAATTCAGTCATAATGATGTGTTTATGCAGTCGCTATATCTGTGAATTAATAGTATGTATTTTGTGTTTTCAGTTATTACCTAAACGCCACTAAGTGCCACAGTCTCTGATAACCTTGTAATGATCAGATTTAAGGACAATCAATGCTATTGAACTAGATCTAAACACGGGCCAGACAAGGCAAATAAGGCTTTATACTGTACACAAGTTTAGTAGAAGTATGTTTGTACGTGTGTGAGTGTGTTATGAGATAATAGTAATAAAATGGCCAAAATCAAGTGATTGTTTGCGGGCATTATTGCAACGTCGAGGCTATGTATGTTTGAGTAATGTAAATGTTACAATTGGTGTGTGTTAAATCACAATTACCAGACCTGTTTGTTATAACTCCCTTGCGGAGGGTTGAGTCAGTAATTAAGCAAAGCTATGAAACAGCAAAGTTTAGTTATATCCGTACAGAGAGAATGGTCACAAACAGGCTGGTTTATTATTTGGAGTCCAGAGGACTATTTGTCGAATTTCAGAATGGGTTCAGGAATGGGCGGTCCACAATGGAGTCTGTGGCACTGCTGGACTAGCCTGGTTAATAAACCAGACCGAATCAGCCGTTGGCAAAAAAAAATTGCCTACCAGCGGATTACGGTCTGGCGAGGCTCAGTAGCACGCCTCTTTCCTACAACCGAGAACAGGTCGGACCAATCGGGACACGGTATGCAATATGGGCGGGCTTTGGTACAGTGACGTTCAACGCTTGAGACCTTTGACTGACAGTATCTCTGACCAATTGCGTCAAAGAGAAAATGTTTGAACCCGCCCCCCGGGAAATGAAATCCAAGTGGAGCCAGCCCAGACTAATATACCGCGACAGTGTTGTGTGCAGTGTTGGGTGTAACGGAGCTATTAATAACGGCGTTATGTAAGGGACTACTTTTATTGCTAACGGAATAAAGTAAGTAGTTAGTTTTGCAATTTAGTAGTTAGTTACCTAGTTACTTTTCCAAAACAGTAATCTCGTTACTATAATGTGTCCCTGTTCATTTTGTGTGCAAGATTTAAAAAGAATAAAGCCCCGACTGCCCACAGAGTCTATTTCTCCTGCCTTCTGTGTGATTTGTCTTCCCAAGCCCCAACGCGCAGCGCATAGTATAGCCTACTATACATCCTGCGTCTACTACATCCTGTAAGTTCACTTAAGAAATAAAAGTATTGTTACAAGCAGCTTTTATTTTGAAGAGGAAGAGGAAGTTGTTTCGGTTGTAGCCAGCTGCCATGACAGTGCCGGTAGTGGAATAATAACAACATGCTTTAAGCCCAAAAAACGCATGCGTCTTTGACTTAAACAATGTAGGCTAAACACTTTGGAATTACGTTAAACATGGTAGATCCTCCGTGGCTGCGTCATTAGGTGAGTACTAGTTTAATGAATTGTTTAAGTTTCATGAAATGAAATGAAATGAAATGAAATCTATATTTACCCAGGGTATCTGGGCTAAGCTCAAGAACTTGTTTCCAGCCAGGCCCTGCTCATAGAACACATTTCATCGTAGTGGTTCAATGCCTTGTTCAAGGGCACTTCGGCGGTGGTAATTTGAACGTGTCGGACGGCTGATTCGAACTGGGAACCTTCCGGTATCAAGACCGCGCCGCTATCCGTTCGGCCACCGCTGCCACAAATAGTAACAAATAGTAACATTCATCATCAACAGGCTGTTGTTGATGCCCCCCTAGCCATGGTTCACATGACGCTCGTACTTCACGAGCATGACAGTCATGTTTCAGGGCTAATGCCCCCCCAAAATATTCTCATTCTGTTACTGTCACTGGATGGCCGCCGTGCCATTTCTTATAAACTATGTAGTTCATACGTGGGTCCACGGTGGTGGTGGTGTTCATGCGCCGCGGTGTGCGCCGTGGAGAGGGCATTATGCGCGCTGCTGGCTGGTTGGAGCGCAGCGCAACAGCCTTTCTGTCCAGTCCTACGTGTATAGGCTGGCGATTGTGGCGAATTATATTCGTTAATAAAGAGAGAGCTGTAAAGGGGATATTGTCTATGGTCAGTTCATGGTGTGTATCATTCTCGTTTTTAACCATAGAGTTAATTAGGGCCGTAATAATGCGGCGCAATGACGGTAGGCAGTAGCCTAATAGCCTACAATGTAAACAACTTGCGCAAGCATTAAAATGGGTTTTAATTGTCGGGTAACGGAAAATAACGGAAAATAATCTAACCTTTTACTTTTCTCAGAAGGTAATTTGTAACGGTAAGGGATTATTTTTATGGGCAGTAATCCAGTAACCTAACGACGTTACTTTCTAAAGTAACGATGCCCAACACTGGTTGTGTGATATTAGTCTGGCTTATTAGCCAGGCTACTGCTGGACCAAGATATAAAGAGGGCATTCAGCCATAAAGAGGTGGTAGTAGGTGTGTTCCTGGACATTGAGAAGGCATATGACTCTCTGTGGAAGGAGGGGCTATTAATTAAAATGCATGACCTAGGGGTAAGAGGCTGAATGTTCAACTGGGTGCAAGACTTTCTGAAGGACAGAACTATACAGGTCCGGGTGGATGGTGTCATGTCTAAAAAAGTAGGCATAGAGAATGGCACCCCCCAGGGAAGCGTAATCTCTCCAGTGCTATTTAACATAATGGGGTTTGGGCTGTCCCTGTTCGCGGACGATGGAGCAATTTGGAAAAGGGGGCGCAATGTAGGGTACATTCTGGGACAGGTCCAAAAAGCCTTGCAGAAAGTAGAGGAGTGGGGCAATACATGGGGCTTCAGGATATCAGCGCCCAAGTCAAACTATGTTATTTTTGGATTTAAAAGGAAGCTGCCTGCTCTTTGTCTGAAGCTGTATGGGTCTCCACTGGGGAAGGTGAAGGTATTTAAGTTCTTGGGAATCTGGTTTGAAGAAAGAATGACCTGGGCAGTGCACATAAGTAAAATAGTGGAGAAGTGTGGAAAGGTTATTAATGTCCTGCGAAGCCTAGCTGGGTGTGAGTGGGGAGCTGATAGGGGGACGCTGAGACTGATATATCAGGCCATGATTAGATCGGCGATTGACTATGGCAGTTATGTATGTGGTGCCGCTTCAAAGGCGGTGATATGCCGGCTGGACGTCCTGCAGGCCAGGGCACTGAGGCAGTGCTGTGGGGCCTTTAGGACGTCCCCGGTCCCAGCGCTGCTGGTTGAAATGGGAGAAATGCCTCTGCGGCTAAGGTGCAGCAAGCTGGGGCTGCAGTACTGGATGAAGCTCAGCGGGAGCAGACAAGCGTTTCCAGCCAGATGCCTGCTGCAGGAGGGGGAAGGAGGCAGTAGGTACGAGCCGTACATGTACAGAGTTAACCAGCAGGCCAGAGAGCAAGGACTGGGGCAAGGAGGAATAGCAGAGCACTCAGTCTGGGCACCATCCCCTCCATGGCTGCTTCCTGAGCTCGACATTGAGCTATGCTTCCTCCAGGAGGAAGATAAGAGGGAGGTAAAAAATAAAGTGGAGGAGTACCTATTCAAGGCCGCTAGGGGGGGCAAGACACTAGTGTATACAGATGGCTCTAGAGACCCAGCCAGTAGGAGGGCAGGGTTTGGGGTGTAATTGAACAGCTGGAGCTGGAATACAGTGTGCGGATCTCCGACAATAGCTCAGTCTAGGCCGTGCTGCGACCCAAGAAAAAGTGCCTAGAAAATGATTTTCGTTCCCGCATATTTGGCACTACGATTTCAATGCATATTTCCATAGACAATACCCTTCTGGACTTTGGGTTAAAAGTTCTCCGCATAATATCCTGCTGTATTTTGTCACAAGCCAGAAATGTATATACAAGTGTATAACCAAAAAACGTGGCAACACAAACTATTTCTCAAATGTCATAATTACATATACCTTACATCTGAAACAAGTATTGGTGCCTTAGTTTAATCATGTGAATTTAGATCATGAAATGTAGCAAATTTGTTAAAGAAAACTCTTCAACTTAAGTGATGGCACCTAGCTCAATGAAACATACACAATAGTTAATTTAGCCAAAAGCTTATGTTTCATACATAAATAATTTCACAATCTACTGTGTAATGAAAGGTAGAAAAGAAAAGCAGCCCACCTTGGCCCAAAATGGCTGAAAATCTATCAAAATGTTACCACGCCCCCTAAATTGGAATAATGCAAAAAAATGGACAAGAAAAAAATGCGCTAAAGGTCAGAATTATTACAACATATGGTATGAAACATTTATTCAAGTATCACAAAGTGTCACAGAATCTGGATTTAGCTAGGGCGCCCAAGCTGGCAACCTTTGGGGTCGCCATAGCGGACAAATCCATGGCTGCTATACCTAAAATGGTTTTGGCTGTAATATTTGAACCAGATGAGCTCATGTTTTTTGACCATTACAAACACATTGGAATGCTTATAATTATGATTGAGTGTGTCTGGAACCTTAATTTGCATATTTACAAGATGGCACTAAGTGAAAACGAATGCTCCGATTTATGAGTACATCTATCCAGAAAACTCTAATATATATGTTTTTATATATATGGCCACTATACCCAAAAAACGTATTCAACATTTTCACCCAGAACACCTTTAGGAACAGCCTAAAAAAAGCAACCTTTGTATGTTACACATTTAATTTATTTAAAACAATACAAAATGAAAGTAATGGAGTTCAGTACATTCCTATTGATAGAGTATGAGTAGGAGTATGACCAACTAACTTCACACTCGGCATGCACGTTGCTGCTGACCCCAGCACAGGGACATTTATATGTCCGGTGTCGAGTTGATTGGATAGGCGGTTGTCCAGAACTACTTACAGTATATATGCCCATGCATGGGTATGGGCGTATCAGTATTGTGTAGTGTAGTGTGTAGTGTAGTGTAGTGTAGTGTTAGTGTAGTCATATATGGAGATCCGGTTGTCCAGAACCGCTGATTCAAACACAGTATGTACACCCATACATAGATATTGGCATATCAGTATAGTATAGTATAGTATAGTATAGTATAGTATAGTATAGTATAGTATAGTATAGTATTAGTATAGTATAGTATAGTGTATATATCAGAACAGGTTCTGACATCATCAGGGATCTCCATCCCTGATGATGTCACATGATGTCACTCACAAGACCTGGGCACCATATATGGGGGCTTTCCCCATATATTTTGAGTGATACACTGACTGACTGACGGAAAATGCGCAATTTCATAGTAAATGCGACCTGTGGTCGCAATAATATAGTATAGGCATATATGGAGATCAGGTTGTCCAGAACTGCTGATCCAAACGATATGCCCCTCCCTGATGACAGGGAGGAACTGTGGAAATCTTGCTGCATTGTGACCGATGGTGAGTGACTACGTCGGCCCCCTTCAGTTTTTACATACCAGGTGGACATTGGGTTTGATGATGTCATCATCTACATGCTAAACAGGGCATTCACACACCTTGGCACCATGGGCAACGCAGTTAGAATCATGCTTTTTGACTTCTCCAGAGTCTTCAGAACTATCCAGTCACAACTGCTTACAGAAGCTTGCGTTGATGGGGGTGGACTATAAACATCTGACTTCCACTTCAACTACAAGACATGTCAGTTGTCACCTGCATCTCAGGTAACAACACTGTTGAGCACGCATGGTTACGGAGGTTGTGCACTGGAGCAAGGCAAATAGCCTCTGGCTCAATGCTAGCAAGACCAAGAAGATGGTGGTGGACTATGGCACGACCAAGAGTGTACCTCCGGTTCCCAGCAACATATTAAGGTAGTGGAGAATGTAGACAACTACAAGTTTCTAGGAGTGCACCTGAACAGGTCGTTGGACTGGTCTGACTCTGGTCTTCTGTTCTTCTCAAGAAGGCTCAGATATTTTAGTGTGTGCAACAGGATGCTGCAAATGGCTGGTGAGGAAGGCGTTTTATGTGGCGGCCATATTGGATTTGGCTGCCATGGCGACCCCGAAGGTAACTGGCTCGGGTTCCCTAGCTAAATCATTAGAGCAGGACTACATCTGGGCCAAATTTAGTCCTTTTAATATTGATTGGTTCAGAAAAATCCATAAGGCCCGTGACTATTGCTGAAATCTTGTCCATATACATTAGGTGATTATGGTCATTAAAGCTAATTATAATTGTTCAACATATGCAAGTTAGCATCCGGCGGTTTCTACATGCTGGGGACACATACATACTCAACATTTGTACTATAAAACTTTGGTGTACTCAACATGTCTAGGTTCACAATGGGACTCTATGGGCTGGCAAATAGACTGACTAACTGCACTTGAGCTGGGGGGGGGGGGGGGTGATGTGCAAATGTCAGATGCTGTGACACTTTGTGGTACTTGTATAAATGTTTCAAACCATATGTTGTAATAATTCTGACCTTTAGTGCATTTATTTTTAGTCTTGTCCATTTTTTTCATTATTCCAATTTAGGGGGCGTGGTAACATTTTGATAGATTTTCAGCCATTTTGGGCCAAGGTGGGCTGCTTTTCTTTTCTACCTTTCATTACCCAGTAGGTTGTGACATTTTTTATGTATGAAACATACGCTTTTGGCTACATTTTCTATGTGTATGTTTCATTGTGCTAGGTGCCAATCACTTAAGTTGAAGCGTTTTCTATAACAAATTTGCTACATTTCATGATCTAGATTCACATATGAGTAAACTAAGGCACCAATACTTGTTTCAGATGTTAGGTATATGTATTTATGACATTTGAGAAAGATTTGGTGTTGCCAAAATCAATATAACACATTTTACAAGCAAAAACAGCAGCACAAGATTTTCGTTTTTTGGTTATACACTTGTATATACATTTCTGGCTTGTGACAAAATACTGCAGGATATTATGCGGAGAACTTTTAACCCAGAGTCCAGAAGGGTATTGTCTATGGAAATATGCATTGAAATCGTAGTGCCAACGACGCGGGAACGAAACCGAATGAAGAGGGACCTCGCAGCACGGCCTATTACCACAGAACTGCTAGCAATCCTGTGGGCAGTAAGGTGGAGGGAGACCGAGAGAGGCGGTCATATGCTCAGACTCTGCTGCAGCGCTAGAAGCCTTGAGAGGGGGCAAAAGCAAGGCCCGTCCGGACATAGTGCTGGAAATCCTGTGTGCCATGGGCAGAATTGGGATGGCGAGTGAGGTAACCTTCTGTTGGGTCCCAGGACATGCAGGGGTAGAAGGAAACGAGAGGGTGGACCTCCTTGCCAAGGGAAGCCTGGGTAGGGAAGTAGATGTCCAACTGCCCCTGGGGAGGGTGGAACTTAGGGGAATGAGCAAAGAGGGACTGATAATGGAGTGGCAAGGGGAATGGGAGAAGGAGGACAAGGGGAGGCACTACTTTCAGGTGCAACCTAAAGTAAACAAAGAATGCTTCTGTATTACAGCATCACGCAGAGGCGCAGTAAAGTTATGCAGACTGAGGCTGGGGCACTGTGGCTTAAATAAGAACCTGTTTCTCATTGGCTGGGGCACTGTGGCTTAAATAAGAACCTGTTTCTCATTGGGAAGCACGACACAGGGCTCTGCCAGTGTGGAAAGCCAGAAACAGTGAAACATGTTTTCTTAGAGTGTAAGGAGTACAGCACAGAAAGACAATCCCTATTCCTAAGGATGGCAGAGGCAGGAGAGGAGTCCTTTTCAGTTTCGTCTTTATTTGGCCATAATGAGAACCACCAAATAACCTCTGAGGCAGTTCTGCAGTTCCTGCATGACAAGATTTAGGTGAATAAATCACCAGACCAGTGGAGGGCAGTAATACGCCTCGCGGCGTCCACACTGCCAGAAATCAAGAAGAAGAACCAAACACACCTTCCTGTAGGGGGCGTGCACGTTTGAGTTTGTTTTGATCCTGCACCTGCACTGACACTCTCTGCAGCCAAGAGCCAACGAGAAACGCCAACACTTTTTTTTTAAAAGCAGCACAACTTCACAGGCAAGTACTGTAGAAGCAACATGGCAGAAGCGACGGCTCCAGTTATTTATCTGTTGGCAAGTTCAGCCGTTGTTGATGCAATAGTGGACAGCGACGAGGATGAACGGCGAAGTTGAGAATGTAAGTAGGCACTTTACAGGTATTTCAAGGCAATGATAGTTGTACACTGGGGGGGATGAGCTTTAGCCTTGGGCTAATCACAGCGCTAGGTGTTGGCACAGAGCACACACACACCAACATTTTCACTACATACTTGTATGAGTGAGTGACACACACACACACACACACACTATTTGATGAATTGAAAATGGTGGACCCTGTTGTAAACAAGTGTAATGCTTTATCAGTGTGTCGTCCACAGTAACAGTCTTTGTATTGAGTTGTGCTTTCATGTGAAATGTACCCATTCTGCAAACTGTTAGTACATACTTTAATCAATCCACACACACACACACACACACACACACACACACACACACACACACACACACACACACACACACACACACACACACACACACACACACCAACATTTTCACTACATACTTGTATGAGTGAGTGTGACACACACAGGGACAAATTAGCCATTGGGCCAGTGGGGCCACGGCCCAGGGGCCCTTGGCTCTCAGGGGCCCTTCAGGGAAATTGGACCATCAGGTACTAGGTTTGACACCCTGAAATGGGCTCCTGGGGCCCTTCATTGTCCATTTATTTTGTTAAATTTAGGTAAAAAAGGTGATAAAAATGTCGCACTCACACGCGCTATGGGGGCCCTGCAAAGATTACCGGCCCAGGGGCCCTCGTGGTGGTTAATTCGTCCCTGGACACACACACACACACACACACACACACACACACAGACCAACATTTTAACTGTATATACTTGTATGAGTTTCAAACAAACAGGTGGACAGGGTCTTTCCAATTTGGAAATTACAGACCTGGATGCCAGAATTGGGGACATAATTGGAGAGACGGCAGTGTCCGGTGTTCCTGGCACAGAGGGGCTGGATTCAGGCCTAACCACCGTGACACTGCCGTCACCTCCTCCCGTCTCAGAACCCGATGGTAAGCTTTAATTTCATGTATTTAATTTCATTTAATTTATGGTTTAAAATGTGTATTTGACCCTTTTTAACAGATTCCATAAAATGGAGCGTTAAATAGTAGGCTACAACAGAAATTTGTGCCTCTGGCGCTGCATTTGTAGGCCTAATGTCATTCTAAATTAGGCCTATCTTTTTAGAATTAGTTTTCCCTGGCTTCAATAGGTCTTGCAGGCCCACGTGTTAAAAGTGTCGTTTAGTTAAACATTTGCTTTTGCTGTAGCCAATGCGGTGCGTAATTGAAACCCCACAAATAAAGGTCACTAATGGTTTAATTTTATTACAGGACTAACGCTGCAGTTATCGTCCGAGTCGGATGTTGCAGACTTTGGCGACACTGGACAGTCTCGGGACTCCCAGGAAACCGAACCAACGCTGTCGCCCTCGCCATCCTCCTGCAGTGGTACTGTGTCCAGTCGAACAGCACCACCCAGGTCCCGTCCGCAGCCTGCCTCTGCTGTGTCAACCGAGGCTTGCTGTGTCAACCGAGAGCATAGCTCAGTCTCTCATCCAGATTGTCGATGTATTAAAGGGAATTGCTGCCACACAGGCCATGATCTTAAATGAACTGACCGACATCAATGAACTTCAAACCTTAAATAAATTACTCATGTTCTGAATCCTGGTGTGTTTTAATGGGAAATAATATGTAACTGACAAATTAGAAACGAGCAATTCATTGTTGCAAAATGTCGTTAGCATGCCTATCATCTGGTCCCATGAGTGGTTCTTCTGGTG
Source organism: Electrona antarctica (assembly GCF_951216825.1). NCBI lineage: Eukaryota > Metazoa > Chordata > Actinopteri > Myctophiformes > Myctophidae > Electrona > Electrona antarctica. Next base: position 202,388 of record NW_027638410.1, on the reverse strand, counting down.
CGTTATGACGCGCAGCCTCTTGTGGCAGTGGGGGAATTGGCACACCACGTTTCATTGCGATGTTGTGCAAGACAGCAGGCCATGATCATCTTACAAACCTGGGGGGGGGGAACTTTTCAATGAATCCAGATTGCTAATTTAATATTACACTTAAATTAACGCTGATCATAGTCTATATAACGTTTTTGGAATGAAGCAAAATCTGTTCTATTTCAACATACCTTCTCCGGTTTGTAAAGCAGTTTGCCTCCTGCTGTGTCCAAACACAACCAGTGTACTTTTAGGATTCCAATTGTCTGCTCGATTTTTGTACGGGTGCGTGCATGACTGTCATTATAAGACCGCTCCTGGGCAGTCTGAGGTCCGTTGACTGGTGTCATTAACCAGGGGGCCAGGCAGCGCATTCCCACGATCTCCTAATAAAACAAGACAAGTTATAATGATATAAACCTTATAATTAATTTAAAGCATATAATTCTACAGATGCATAGCCTGGCCCTACACGAAATACATACCAATGAGCCATGCGTCTCCAGCAGCTCCTTCTTGAAAGCGCATACCCACAGAACTGTTCTGTAAAATAAATAAGTCATGTGCTCCTCCGGGGTACCGGGCGACCGCATTCAGAAGGTTGTGCTCGGAGTCACAGATGACTTGTACATTTATGGAATGGTAACGCTTACGGTTGAGGTATGGGTATGGCTCTGGAGAGGGTGCCTTGCGTACGTGCGTGCAGTCTATTGCGCCGATGGTGTTGGGTAGGCCAGCAATAGAATGGAATCCTCTCTTGATGGGGATCTGTTTCGCTGCTGTGTAGGGAAACTGTATGTACTGCGGGGCCAGTTTTATTAATCCATCCAGCACTGGTGACATGATGCGGCTGATGGTTGATTGAGAGATGCCCACCCTATCTCCCAACAGTCTGGAATGTGCCAGTGGCTAAAAAAAGATAATGAAATTGTTATTATTGAACTGTAGAATTGAATATAGAACTGAAGAAACACAGATAATAAATTATTTTTTACATGTGACACTAAGGTGACATTCACACCAGAAATCTTTACTGCGATTAAAACGAATCCTGCTGCGCATTGTCCGAAAGTTTGCTTCGTTTGACAGGTGTGAAGGCTCATTTGAATCCTAATGCGCAGCAAAGAACCGCATTCTACTCCGCCCAAAAACGGGGGTTTCGCTTCGCTTCCAATCGCACTTGATTTCGATTCGGTGCAGGTGGGAATGCAATCCGCAGCAAATAAAGGAAATGAAGCAAACGATGTGGCGGGTGAGGAGCTGAACACAGTTGGAGACGGAGAAGGCATATTTTACGCAGCGCAAAGATGTCCCGTTACCGTGGATAGACGTGGTCGAATGAGGAGACTTTAGCCCTGATCGATATGAGGATGAGTACATTAATCAATTGCTTAAGGAAACACATAGTGTTACACTGCAGTGTATAGCCTACAGAATATTCTGTCTGTCTGTCTGTGCGTGCCGTAAACATGGAGTGCTGTCACTGTGTGGGGACTGGGGAGTAGTAGGGACTTAGGTTGGCCCACCCCTCATCCAAGAGGCTTCAACCCAGTTGGAATTGACCATCGGTGTCATAGGTTTGTTTTCTGGCTATTAAGTTAACAAAATTTGCACAAACTTGCATGAGGGAATAGGGAATTTGTATTGCTAATGTTATCAGGCATGCACAGTTGTTGCGTCTTGGCATTATTTGTCCTTTTGAATCATATACAGTATGTAGCAGAGACTAAATGTTGAGGTTCTCTCTGGGAGTAATGTGCATAACCTCATGAATCGAATCAGAGGGACATTGCATGTTAGATGTTAGAGGAGGGATAGTGAGTATATCAGTAGAAAGATGCAGAGGTTGGAGGTTCCAGACAAGAAGCCTAAAGGAATACCAAAGAAGAGATTTATGGATGTAGAGTGAAGGCGGACATGGAAGTTATTTGGTGTGAGAGAAGAGGAGGCAGAGAGTTGGTGTTAGAGAAGAGGGGGCAGAGGACAGGGTGAGATGGAGGCAGATGATTTGCTGTGGCGACCCCTGAAGGTAACAGCTGAAAGGAAAGTCATGGTGTGTGACTCCTCAGATCCATTGCCCCCTGGTCTGTCCAGCCACGTATGGACCATAGACATAGAAAGGTAGACACCTCCCCCGTCTCTGGGCATCTGTATCGGGTGCCATTACAGGGGAGGAAAGTTACAGGGGAGGAACGTCCACAGAAGGGGACGTTTGGTAGGCCAATCAGAGACGCTTGCTTTGGCAATGTAAACTTTGAGTGGCACTGTGCCTTCCGCCTACCCTGCGATACAGGTTGCTCCAATGAACTGCAGCAGCAAATGAGGTATCTAGGTTCTATGCTCTGGACCCCGATAGCTACTATTACGTGCATACTTTAAACAAGGACTGCCTTGCCCATAACAATGACACTAAATAAGGAAGATTACCTGTTCCCTTTCTGGGATATTGATGACCACACATTTAAATCAACTGTTAACGAAAATTGTGGGGTTGACTACAAACATAAAACGAACATTAACTATGAAAAGTTAAATCTGGAAAACTTCAACCCCATGGAATACAAGATGCATGATTTTGAAAATGATATAGCCCCCGACAATAACTTCTTTAATAATGTAAATAATAACTGTGAGTATTACACTGATGATCAATTCAAAGGTTTCAGTATGGAAGGTGCCTTTTCAATCATACATTTCAATGCAAGGAGTCTGTATAAAAACTATGGTAAAATTGAGAATTATCTGAGGCAATTCAATAAATTCAAAGTCATTGCTTCATCCGAGACTTGGCTAGAAAAGGAAAAGGGCTATGATGTGGAAATTGAGGGATATGAGTTGTTCACAATTGATAGGACAAATAAAAAGGCAGGTGGAGTTGCATTATACGTTGATTCAGCTTTGAGATGTAACATAGTTCCAGCAATGTCAACTACCATTGATGGAATTATGGAATGTCTAACTAGAGATTGCTGTGGAAGAATCAAAGAACATAATTATCAGCTGTGTATACAGAACACCTGGATCCTGTATAGATATATTCAACAAAAAACTAGAAAGTATGTTACGTACTAATAACAAACTGCATATCGTGTGTGGTGACTTCAATGCCGACCTTCTGAACCCCCATGGGAATAATAAAATAACAGAGTTTATCAATACAATGTATAGCAACAGTTTATTCCCTGTAATCACCAAACCAAGTCGAATCACAGCAGAAACAGCCACACTGATAGACAATATATTTATAAATGCAATAGAATGCCAAACCACAGCAGGATTACTCATAAATGACATTACAGACCATCTACCCGTCTTTGGTATCTTCCAGCAACTACTTAAAAAGGAAACCAATATAAATGTACAAAACAACAAACTGACTAGATGTAGAACGCCTAGAGCGCACAGTCTTGGAATGAGGTATATGCCACTGAGGACCCAGACCAAGCCTATGAGGCCTTTCTGTCCATCCTACTTAAACTATATGATAAGCACTGTCCATTAAAAAAATCTACAAGCAGGAATAAAAACAGACAGGATAAACCATGGATCACAAAAGGCCTAGAGAATGCATGCAAAAAGAAAAACGTACTATTCATGAAACACAGAACGAAGGATGCAGAAAATAGATATAAAACATACAAAAATAAATTACTAAGTATTATAAGGGCACAAAAGAAGGAGTATTATCATAAGCAATTAGAATACCACAGAAACAATATACAAGGTACTTGGAAAATACTAAATCGTATAATTAAAAAAGGTAAAGCAAAAGCAGAATATCCAAACCAATTTATTAAAGATAAAGATTGTGGAGCCGAGAGATACTACCAACTTAACTGAAAGAAATATCAGACAAAATCCATACTCTATATTTATTAGGCGTGTACATGAAAAATAAATCATAGAAATAGTGAAAAAATTCCAAAATAAAAAATCAACAGACAACACAGATATTGATATGATGCTTGTCAAGGATATTATAAACACCATAGTAACACCACTCACATACATATGTAACCAATCCTTCCTAACCGGCATCATCCCTAACAAAATTAAAACGGCAAAAGTCATTCCAATATTCAAAACCAGCGAAAAATCTCAATTCACAAATTATAGACCAATCTCTCTGCTCTCACAATTTTCCAAGATCCTAGAAAAGCTTTTTGTGGCCAGACTTGATAATTTTATAGATAAACAACACACTATTCATCATGAACTACTATTAAAAAAACTGGAAAGATACGGTGTAAGAGGAACTGCAAACTCATGGTTAAAGAGCTACCTTGGCGACAGAACACAATTTGTACACATGAATGGAGTAGATTCTGAAGAGCAAAAAAAAAATCACATATGGAGTCCCACAGGGCTCTGTATTGGGTCCAAAGCTATTTATTATGTACATAAATGACGTCTGCGATGTATTGAAACAAATGAGCTGCGTCTTGTTTGCTGACGACACTAATCTGTGCTGCTCAGGAAAACACCTGGATCAGCTCTTGGATACAGTACAAAATGAGCTTACAATATTAAATAAATGGTTCGACATAAATAAATTGTCACTAAATCTAAATAAAACCAAATTCATGATTTTCAGTAATAGATCAATTAACAGAGAGGCTAAAATTATGATAAACAATGTGGAAATTGAACGAGTGTTTGAGAATAAATTCCTAGGTTTAATTATTGACAGTAAACTTAATTGGAAATCGCATATAAATAATCTAAGGACAAAATTGTCTAAAACCATTGCTATAATGAATAAAGCTAAACCTATTCTAAACCAGAACTCGCTATATATGCTGTATTGCTCCCTCGTACTGCCATACATCAACTACTGTGTGGAGGTATGGGGGAACAACTACAAAACAACTATCCAGCCAATCTTTCTACTTAAAAAAAAAGCCATAAGAATTGTCACCCAATGTGATTATTTTGCACCAACCAACCCATTATTTATTCAACTAAACACCTTAAAACTCCAAGATATAGTAGATCTAAATACCGCAATAACAATGTACAAGGCACACAATCACCTGCTCCCGAGCTGTATCCAAGAGCTGTTCTGGCCTAGAGAGAGCCGCTACAACCTAAGGGGCACTGCCATATTCAAACAAACAAATGCTAGAATAAATACCAAAGAGAGGTGCATATCGGTCAGAGGGGTCAAGCTGTGGAATGGACTGGATGACGAACTAAAAAATTGTAGTACAATAAATAAATTAAAAAAATTGTATAGATCAAAAACAATAGATACATATAGAACATTGATATGATGTTTTGTTTTGTTTTCTTGTTTTGTTTCGTTTTTGTTGTTTTATGTTGTGTTTGTTTGTATTTGTTTTGTTTTCTTGTTTGTTTTTTTTTCCTTCTGTTGTTTGCTTTGTTGTATTATTTTACCTATGAAAGTCAATTATTTGGTCAATATTTATTTTTGCAAAAAAATAAATAAATAAATAAACTCTACTCTACTCCTCATTTGAGCTCACTCTTTGTTCCAATTCCGCCACTTGATCTCCAAGAATAGACAATGAACCTTCAATCTTGTTCAGGCTGGACTGAAGTGCATCGGTCTTTTTGTCAAAGTGGGCTAGTAATTCAGATTTGATCTGCATTAAAGCATCCGAGATTGTTTGTAGCAAGACTTCGTGATGATCCATTGTGACCATTAAATAGGCCTACAGCACTTTCCAAATAACAATATAAGGCGTGGGCCGCACCTTAGATTCTGCTCAAGGAAGCTCTGAGAAGGAAGGGAAGTGGTCACGTGACTAGGCTGTGCCATGACACTTTCATGGACACTTTCATGGGAGAAGTGCAATGAATACATGGCAGTGAATGAAGCCGGCTGGACCAGCTTATAACAAACATTATTCATGAACAATTGAGACCTTTTGTAAAGTAATCACTTCTGGAAAATAACAGAAGACATATCACAGGTTGTTTTCTAATCACTTACTTTTCGATGTGCAGAGTGCACAGTATATAATTTTATCTGAGGATCTAAACAGCAGCAGGTATCGTTTCTGGCTCCGAAGTATCGCGATATTTGGCTGCCAGACAGGAGTCAACCAAAGTGCTGCACAGGTTAAAATAAAGACATGGGGCAAACAATGCAATATAAAAATACATTAAAATTATAAACGGGCAGTAGAAAAGCAAACGTGCAATATAAACAGACCTCTGAAGGCAATATAAAAAGGCACAAAACTAACAAGCACTTGCTTACAGTGAGGGGCTGCATCAGCTTTCATTAAAAGCCAAGGAGAAAAAAATACGTTTTCAGCAGGGATTTAAACATATTTATCGACTGGACGGCTCTGAGCCTGGGGACAACTGCTGCAAAGGCTCGGTCACCCTTGGATCTTCTATTGGTCGCTCAACTGTTCTGACCATTGAGCTGACCTGTTTGTCGAGTTTGAAGGCTGTGTCCAGGATGACACAGAGGTTTTTGATAGAGGAGTGAGTGTAGGAACTGAGGGGGCCTAGGATGTCAGGGGAAGGGGTGGGGGAGTTGGGGTCTGACACTAGGTGTTTTGGTCTGCATGGCCAAATTGAAAATGTGTAATTTCTCATTAACCAGGAAAAGAGCTGGATCCAGAAGGCCCGTCGCCCCAACCCCTTCCACAGTTGCATCCAGAGGAGCAATCACCTCAATGACTTCCAGAAGGTATGGCACAAATGACAATATTGGTGAAAATCACTGACAATTGGGGTGAATTATGGTGTATACAACATTCTGCTCCCTCATCCACCCAGAATATATTATACCATGTTAATATGTACTTGAATTATACCTCTTGTGTTCTTTCAACAGTAGAGAAAAACAAACGAGTCCTGAAAAAAAGAAAAAGAGAGGCTGCTACTACTGCTGCAGTACCACAAAGTAAGACACTTTATCGTCAATGACTTTGAGACGGCAGCACAGCTTCTAATAATAACAAACCTTATTTGTATAGCACGTTTAAAACGCTTTGCTGACACAACGATCGTTTAGTCTTTTGTTTAGATATCTGGCAGCTTTTGCATTGTTTCCTCAAAGCAACCGCTGTATGTTATACCAGGTGTCTTTTCTTTCATGTATTTAATTAAAACCTGTACACTACACCCTGTGAAATAATGTTTTCTATGTCTTTGTAATTGAAGACGGTGACGTAGAAGACTCTAATGGGGACCCTACTGAAATACTTATGGCCATGGTGGAAGATTGTAAGTATCAAATAAGATGAATTATAAGCTAATGGTTACATTTTGAATGGATGTTTGGTGTTATAATACCTATACATTTTCCTTGCCATTCACATTTACTTGGCAAGTTAAGTTTATATGGCAAACAAAAGTGCCCCCCACAGCCATGTTCATGCATGCACACAACAGGAACTTCCTTGAATATTTTGGAATTTTGGATCGCCACCTTGCCGTGGTGGAGAGCCTTGCGCGTTCCAATGAACCTGAGAGCGATGCCGTCGGGAGCTTAGTTTAGCTCCTGGTAGGGTCACCCATGGCGGTAAGGTCGAGGGATCAAAGAGAGCGATCCAAAACAAGACCTCAACGGCGGAGTGGGTGGATGATTGCGGCAGAGAAGCTCCACAACGGCCACAAAGGCGGAAGAAGGCTGCAGCAAAGATGGGCCCCCAATTGTCTTGGTCTCCTTGCCATTGGACCCTGGCCTTTTCTTTGTCAAGGATAGTGTGGTGGCTGCCTGTGCACCAGCCTCCCCACTTTAAACGAACCCACGCACAGGCGTTCTCCTGAAGGACCCAACATTTACCCTGCTTGAGAGACTCCCTGATGAACACCCAGAAGGTGTGGAAGAACACTGGACAGCCCTTAAGACCATACTGCTTGAGACCAGCCGGGACACCATTGGCTATAAAACCAGGTCACACCAAGACTGGTTCGATGAAAACGACATTGAAATACAACATCTAATAGATGCCAAACGGAAAGCCTTTTGTACTTGGCAGAATGACATCAACTGCAGGGCCAAAAGGCAGGCCCACTCCAAGGCTAAGGCTCTTGTCCAGAGTAGGGTACGAGAGCTGAAAAATAAATGGTGGATGGAGAAGGCCCTGGAAATCCAGGGGCTTGCTGACTCTGGTGACACCAGGGGCTTCTTCAATGCCACCAGGGCTGTATATGGGCCCAGCTATCGAGGCCTGAACCCCCTCCACTCCAAAGACGGGCAAACCCTGCTGAAGGACAGTGCGGGAATCAATGCCAGGTGGCAAGAACACTTTCAAGAGCTCCTGAATCGGGACACCACAGTTGAGCTGGAAACCATCAACCAGATCCCCCAGCGTCCTATTATGGAGCATTTGGGAGACCCGCCAACTGAAAACGAGGTCTTGGATGCCATCAGGAAACTGAGCAACAACAAACCCTCCGGACCAGATGGGATACCAGCAGAGATACTCAAGCAAGGCGGACCAAAACTCCTTTGTCATATCCATAGCCTCCTCGAAAAGATCTGGGATAAGGAGGAAATCCCTGCCGAACTCAGGGACGCCCTGATTGTCACGATATTCAAGAAGGGAGATAAGGCGGATTGTGGCAATTACAGAGGCATCTCCCTCCTGTCGACAACAGGCAAAGTACTGGCCCGTATACTGGCCAACCGGCTGCTGCCACTGTCAGAAGACATCTTCCCAGAGACGCAGTGTGGGTTTCGTCCTGCCAGGGGAACCTCAGACATGATTTTTACAGCCCGCCAGCTGCAAGAAAAATGTCGGGAACAACACCTACCGCTGTATATGGCTTTCATTGACCTGACGAAGGCCTTTGACTCTGTAAACAGAACTGCTCTCTGGTGTGCCCTCTCCAAGATTGGATGCCCAGACAAGTATCTGAAGATCTTGTGTCTGCTGCATGATGACATGACTGCAACTGTAGTTGGAAATGGTGGCTCGGAAACGGCTCCTTTTAAAGTCGACACTGGTGTCAAGCAGGGCTGCATTATTGCACCAACCCTTTTCGCCATCTTCATATCAGCCATCCTCCACCTCACCAGCCAAACCCTACCTGAGGGAGTCAAGCTCATTTACAGGACCGACGGGGGGCTCTTTAACCTTAACAGGTTCAAGGCAAAAAGCAAGGTGCTCACATCCCCCATCATGGAGCTCCAGTACGCGGATGACAATGCCCTAGTGGCTCATTCTGAAGCTGACCTCCAGAACATCTTGGACGCGTTTGCCAGAGCTTACCGACTCCTGGGACTTGACATAAACATCAAGAAAACGCAGATTCTGTACCAGCCAGCTCCTGACACACCCTCCCAAGCCCCCACAATTCACATTGGAAACAACATCCTGGAAAATGTGGATAATTTTGCCTACCTTGGCAGCCTTCTCTCCACAAGAGCCGTCATTGACGACGAAATTCACCACCGCATAGGGTGTGCCAGTGCAGCTTTTGCTAAACTGAGGAAGAGGGTATTTGAAAACCGGGACATCCAGACCAACGCCAAGCTTCTTATCTATCAAGCTGTAGTTCTGCCCACTCTGCTCAATGGGGCTGATAGCTGGACCACCTACAGCAGACATCTGAAGGCTCTGGAGCGATACCACCAGCGATGTCTCCGCAAGATCCTCAGGGTCTCTTGGGAGGATAGGCAAACAAACATCAGCGTCTTGCAGGAAGCCATACCAAGCATTACAACGATCATCACCCGGCACCAGCTACGGTGGACAGGCCATGTCATGCGCATGCCTAACCATCGCCTTCCTAAACAAATGCTGTATGGCCAGCTAATGGAAGGAAAACGCACCCAAGGAGGGCAGAAAAAGAGGTTTAAAGATAACCTCAAGACCCATCTGCGAACCTGTCGCTTCAGCCTCAAAACCTGGGAGGAGGCTGCCCTCCAGAGAGATCTATGGCGCAGGATGGTGCATGACGGAACAGCACAAGCAGAGAAAGACCTCCACCATGTTGCGGAAGCAAAAAGGCAACAGCGAAAACAGAGATCCACCTCCAAAACAGCTCCTCACACCACCACCACCCCCATGACTACCATTCATATATCCACCCACTGCAACAGAGACTGTGGATCCAGGATCGGACTCTTCCAGCACCTGAAGACCCACAGATGACCAGACACACCGACAGGAGGACAATCATACTAGTTTCGAGTGATCGCCGATGATGATGACGATTAAAAACCTGTATACGGCAAAGATTTCTAATTTTAATTATGCTTTAAGTAGAATGTGACATGTCAAACTAGGTTATTCATGATTCTGAATCAATTGCAAGCATTCGTTTTGCACGAAAAACACTCCTTGGGCTACCACACCCAATTGTGATGACCTCATCACATTTCGACATTTGAAGATGGCCATTTTTAGCCCAAGGAGGGTTTTGTTTTGTGCAAAACTAATGCTTGCAATTGATTCAATCATTCAGAATCATGAATAACTATTACTATTGCAATTTATTTTGGGTCAAATCTTAAGCCCTAACCACACCAAAGGGTCAAGACAGTTTTTTTGTCCTTGCGGTGTGATATGTCCTGTTGCACGTTGACCCTAGTGATTCAACGCATGGAATGTCCCAAACCACACCAAAGGGTCGAGAAGGTTTTAGCATTAACTCCTTGTGAGGGTCCATGTCCCAGCCTCAAACAGCAGTACTGACTACACTGTAGCTACTAACGGCTGCTTCTTGAGGATAACTCACAATGCCGTGTGTGTGTGTGTGTGTGTGTGTGTGTGTGTGTGTGTGTGTGTGTGTGTGTGTGTGTGTGTGTGTGTGTGTGTGTGTGTGTGTGTGTGTGTGTGTGTGTGTGTGTAAACCACAACAACTTTAACTAGCCGAGTCGAGGAGTCGCTACTTTTTGTAGAGGCCCAGAGTCGACAGCACGCTGAGATCAAGGAGGCTACAGAACAGAATCTGATACAGAACCGATAAGCACTTGTCTGTATGTGTGAAATATTGGATGCGACTTCACTTGTTCATAAACAGAAGTTTGAGCTGTAATAAACAGAAGTTGTTCAAAGATTGTGTTTCATTAACTTTCATATCAGGTGTGGTTTTCATTGAGTCTGTAATTAATGAATTCATACAGTGTTCATTTAATTCAAATGAGTTCAAATGGACCCATCATGTCATGTGTACAGTACATTTTTCAGAGTTGAAGGATTTTACAATGTAGGCTACAGAAAAGGGGGAAAAAAACTTGCTAATGTAAATGCTAAGACTTGGGGACAAAAATGCAATTACTAGTCTGGGGCGAGGAGATAACATTCTACAGTAAGATACTTTTGGCAGGGAGTAATAATGTGGATGTATTTAGTTTACTGTTGTAAGCCCTATTTTGTGTAGCACAATAAAGCTACATTGCTCAAGTCCTTGGTTTGAGGCAATTGATTTAGTATCTGAGCCATAGAGTACATAGGTTGTGTACATTAGTATATATTGAGGACTGATTCAGATGCAGTATGAAACCTGATTGGAATTTCTGCACCTGGATATCTACACTGAATCTGAACAGCAAATATATTAATCGGTGTATCTAAATATAAATGCACTGCAACAGCAACTGTAGTGTACTGTAAAGTGTACACTACAGTATCTAAATATGAAATCACAGCCTATCAACAGTGAATATAGTATGCAGTCTATCAGTGAATACATTGTACAGTCAATGTGTATGAATCAGTATACAGTATAGAATGTACATCTATCACCGGTGAATATAACGTGTGCTGGGGCTATCAATTCATGAACATACTGTAGGCTACAGTCTGAACAGTGAATATATTATTGATCAACAGTTAATATATTTATGTGCAGTCTATAGTAATGTACAGTCCCTGATAAGTATGGTAGTCCTCTGATCAGGTACAGTACCAATAATATAGGAATGTAGTGTCTTAATAGCACATTATCACAATGACATGGTGTTTATTAGCAGTGAATAGAAGCATGATATTCACCAATGACATGCTGTATATTACACTGCTCTTGAATCTTGGTGTACATCACTGTTGATATTTTTATCAACAGTTTATTATCACTTGGAAGCCACATTATATGTAAACCAATTATAAACCACATCAACACAAACAAACATGGATGAATGGACAACCCACAGACCTTCTAGGTCGTCCTCAATAAGTTTGGTGTTTTAAGCACTGTGTAACTACTTAAACCTAGGCTACATTGTTCACCAATATGTTATAGTCACTTAATTACAGTATTACAGTACATTTACCCAGCCCCAGGTTATAATCTAAGAGAGGCACTCATGCCAGTGTCCTCTAATCACAGATGTATAACTGACAGAACTACGGCCAGGGTCTTATTATTTAATTATTATTATTATTATTATTATTCTCTCTCTGTCTCTCTCTGTCTGTCTCTCTCTCTGTCTCTCTCTGTCTCTCTTTCTCTCTCTGTCTATCTCTCTGTCTCTCTCTCTGTCTCTCTCTCTGTCTCTCTCTGTCTGTCTCTCTTTCTCTCTCTGTCTCTCTCTCTCTCTCTCTGTCTCTCTCTGTCTCTCTTTCTCTCTCTTTCTCTCTCTCTCTGTCTCTCTCTCTGTCTCTCTCTCTGTCTCTCTCTGTCGCTCTGTCTCTCTCTCTGTCTCTCTCTCTCTCTCTTTTGTAAGGTTGGAAACTTAGGTTTTGGGAAAAACTTGTTCTTTTTTGACTACTCAGGCCTTAAGATAAATAATTTGACACCCTTCTATAATAGTGTGTTGAAAGTATGGCTTTTGATGGAAAAACGCACCAGGAGTTCTAACCCATCCTTGTACTGGCTGCTGAGGGAGCCGGTAATCAAGGGGGCTCGGCTGGGCCCCACAGTGGAGGAAGTGCCGACGGGGACTCTAATAAACAAAGGCCTTACTACAGTCCAACACCTGCTAGAAACTGCTGGAGCACATATGGACAATGCAGTGGAGGTGGCGAGAAGACTGGAGGTCCGATCTGTTCGTGTAGCAGGGAGGATGCTGGAAAAGATCAGGATGGCCGTCACACACGAGGATAGAACATTGCTGGAAGAGTGGTCCAATGGACAAAAAGCACCGAATGAAACGGATGTTTTTCCCGGGCTGTGCATCAGGCCACAACTTGGCGACTGTCAAGGACAATGGGAATGGACAGTCGGTCATGGATGCAGATGGAATCGGTTAGCGGGAAAACGCTCTACTAGGGGTGTGTCAAAGTCTTAAACAAGGAAAAACTCAAAAATAGAGTAGACACACCCTGGAGGAAACATCTCAATGTACACTCTGATGTAAAACTTGCCTGGAGCACATTATACAAACCACCATTAACAAAAAATACGAGTGATCTGCAATGGCGTGTGTTGCACGGTATTATAGCAGTGAATGCCTTTGTGTCCGTTCTGAACCCTGAGACTTCAGATAACTGTATGTTTTGCACACAAAGAGAAACCATTTTTCACTGTTTTACATTATGTGCAAGATTGGAAGCCATGTTTAAGTCACTTAGTACTTTGTTGACGGCCTTTGGAGAGGTTTTTACGACACAAATGTATATATTTGGTTATAGGTATGGAAAGAAAAACAAGAAGAAAGGCAGATTACTAAATTACCTATTTGGACAGGCGAAATTGGCGACCTATTTAAGTAGGAAAGAAAGAATGGATGGAGGACAGAGGTGTGATTGTCTAGCAATTTTTAAAAATCTAGTTAAAGCAAGAGTTTTGTTTGAATACAAATTTTATGAAAAAATGGATGAATTGGAGGTTTTTAAGGGTGTTTGGGACTATGAAAGTGTGCTTTTTTCTGTAAATGATGAGGGAGTCACTTTTGTAAATGAATTGCTCTAAAAAGAAAAAAGAAAAAGAAAAAAGAAAGGGGAAAAAATGGGGTAAGGTCCTATTGTAATTTGTAACTGTTTTTTAAAATGTAAACAATTTCAAGAATAAAGAGGTTGTTAAAAGTCAAAAGTCTCTTTCTCTCTCTCTCTCACCCACAGCTGTGCAGTATAGAGAGAGGTGCAGTAAGCTCTAAACAGGTTAACCTTTACATCAGTAGTACAGTGGTGACATTTCCTAAACATGTTTGCGTGTACATAGAGCATTCTCCTCTGTCTAGACATATCCTTGTCATCCTCTAGGGTGTCTGTTATAATGTGCAGTTAATATATTTATGTGCAGTCTATAGTAATGTACAGTCCCTGATAAGTATGGTAGTCCTCTGATCAGGTACAGTACCAATAATATAGGAATGTCAGGACGGATCATACCTGTCTCAGTTTGTGAGTGTGTATCTTCAAAACTATGCCATAGATAGACTTCTAAACTGTGTTGGGTACTCAACTTGGCAATCTGAGCTGTCTGAAAGATTGGAGGGGTTCAGACAAACTGGGAGAAGACTGTGCATTATAGGATAGGTGCCTAGGTTATAGGATAGGCCACTGTCAGGCATCGATAACTTGGCAAGCAAACTGACACTGTGGGAGCCAACCTAAAGCACAGCAAGGGAATGTAGACATACTGTGGCATGACAGTGGAGCAAACAGCACTGCAGAGTCAGGACTCAGAACATGTAATAACTCATGTAATACACTTGTAACTACCTAACTAACTAACTCATGTAATAACGGCTCATATAATGTATTACTGACTATGATACATGTAGTATGATGCATCATACATGCAGTATGATGACATAATACTGCATGATACTGACATGATTATGAAGATGTAACACTCAACAATATTAGCTGTTATTATGAACTGTTATTACACTACAAGTGGCTACCTAAGGTTATTAATGTATAGTGGTTTTCAACCAGTGGTCCTTGAGGGGGTTTGAGGTGGTCCCCAGCTAAATGATGTAGACTGTAGAGTTGTTAACCAATTGGACCCTTATTAGATCATTAACTCTTGAGAGCGTGAAATGCAACCAAATGGACCCTGGTTTCATTTTACGCTCTCAACACCTGCATTGGGCTACTAAGAAGTCTACATAATTAGAGCATGTTCAATAATTCTTATTTTGATCGTTTGCCTGTTATCTCGCCTAATGGTATACCAACATCAATACAGCATGGAATTGTGGACAAAATCTTATCCAACGACAACAAAATATTCTTCAGATTTGGGTCTGAGAGGATAAATGACACGGTATTCAAATGAAGAATGAATGCAGAACCGTGAATAATGGTCCTCAATATGAAAAAGTTTGAAAACCATTGTTGCAACACAATAGATTGTTAGACTACAATCGTGTTTATTACATGAGCTTATTTGTTTATTACATGAGCTTATTACACTATGGTTATTACACTATGTCAAGGTACCACAGACCTTCAGAGGTCTGTATGCGTACAATGAATAAAATGTGATCGCATATTATGTCAATGCTACAAGCAAAAGGCCCCAGTTTGGCCTATGCAAGCTGTGTCTTATTTATATATATATATATATATATATATATATATATATATATATATATATATATATATATATATAAATATATATATATATATATATATCCTATGCCAATATTGCCCAAATGTGCCCAAAATGTGCTGACCTCATCACATTATGCTGCATTCATCACATTTGTGATGATGGCTATATGGCCGTTTTAAGCACAAGGCCTGTTTTTTGTGCAAAACTAATAATGCTTGGAATGGATTAAGAAACATGAAAACCCTGCGCAAAAGGAAACTTGGCATTTTTGCATTTTATAGGATGGGGTCACATATAAACCCCTATAAAAATCACTGCTCAATACCGACAGCCGGTCAGCAAGTGGATTCATAAATTAATGTATATAGACAATATTTTAGGCCAATAAAAAAAGACTATTCAATTCAATTCAATTCAAAGGAGCTTTATTGGCATGAGAAAACAAACGTTTACATTGCCAAAGCAACTGTTACAAAAATATGTAGTTTATAGTTTTATTTTAGTTTTCCCCCCACAATAATCCAGTTTGCTTATTCACAAATCCCAGCACAGTATTTGCATGTATGAATTAAATATGAGTTTTTTCTTTTAGATCTATATGGACGGGACTTTTAAAACGTGCCCTAGGCCGTTTTATCAGTTTTACAGCATCCATGGCCTGTACTTGGGGAGGGCCGTCCCCTTTGTATTTGTCCTCATGAGTGGCAAAACGGAGGCTATGTACAGCAGTGTGCTACGGCACATAAAGTGGAAGGTCCGCCACGCCACAGGACAACAGTAGGTTATGTTTCTGTCTGTCTGTCTGTCTGTCTGTCTGTCTGCCTGCCTGCCTGCCTGCCTGCCTGCCTGCCTGCCTGTGTCCGTGTGTGTGTGTGTGTGTGTGTTTGCACATTCACTGTCTGCATGTATCATTGCTTTATATTTTTGTGAGAAATAAGAGTAACCCATTTTTCTGTGTTTCTATCTATCTTTCATCCCTCCTGTCATGAATCTAGATGGATGCCAGAAAGAGTCATCACAGACTTTGAAATTGCAGCCATGAATGCCGTAGGTGCTGAGCTCCCAGGAGTCCGCACAAATGGCTGTTATTTCCACTTCTGCCAGAGCCTGTGGCGCAAAATCCAGGAGCTTGGCCTGTCAGGTATAGTGGCAGCACACATTAATGAGTAATTTGGTTCATAGATTCTAAGACGGTCTGGGAGACCCTGTTGATGTTTTGAATGCATGTTCAATTATATTTCTATAAAAACCTGGCACCATGCACCAGGCATAGACTTTTACTATATATGTGTGTTCTTAATGAAAGCCTATATCAACTTTCTAAAGTTGTACAATAACTTTAAAGGCTACCCCCTTTAGAGTCTAAATATAATATTTGATAATATTCAGAGGTGAGGTGAGGGGCAGAACGAAATAAATGACAAGAATTGAATCTGAGAGGCTAGAATAGGACTATATAGACCCTAATAGCTTATCTCTCCTGTTGGAAGAGAGGCTGGGCACGATATTTACTGTATGTAGGTGTTTATTACATGCAATTTAGTACTTTGATCTCAGTCAATTTTCAGGGAGTTAATTTATATTTCTTTACACAACTTTTGCAGGTCCATACAGGCACAACCAGCAGCTTAAAAAGTGGATCAGGAAGGCCATGGCTTTAGGATTCCTGCCACTTGCGGTTGTTCGTCAGAACTTCAGGCTCCTGGCCACGTCCCGACAGACCAGGCGGCTGAGGCGTGTGCACCCAGAAGTGGATGATTTCGTCCAGTATATGGAGCACACATATGTGGGGGAGAATGCCATCTTCCCCCCAGCCGTCTGGAATGTACATCGCCGTCGGTCAGAAAACCGAACGAACAACCGCATTGAAGGTAACAACTTATATTTCTTTACTGTAATAGTTAACATATTGAAAAACATATTATAGATTCTCTTTACAATTTGTAAGGAGACAGGAGGTGTGTGTGGTATAGCCTTGTGAGACCATTCTGATCTCACAAGAACACACGCTATTGCTTGCAGATCAGTCAAGATACTGTAAGTTTGGACAGAATGGGAAAACTAGTGGTTCTGAATTTAATAATTTTTTTAAAAAAAATGTTTTTTTCACCAGCCTTTCGTCCTTTTTCATGATGCCATTTGTTTATATAAACATATGAAACAATATCGAACCATATGGCATCATGACACTTAAAAAATGACACTTAAGTCAAAAGTGAGGTTACATCTGTGCATCTTCTCACGCAGAATTGGTTCAAATAGCTAAATGTCATTGAGAAATGTATAAACAAATGTCAATGGGCCACATGCCTTGGGTGCTGTATTTACACATCTATGATCGTTTCAGGTTTCCATCACAGATGGAATGCAAGTATGGATCGACGCCACCCATCCATATGGGTCTTCATCCGGCGTCTTAAAGACGAGCAACGCCTGGTGGAGACGGTGATTGGGATGGCGGACCGCGGTGACCGCCCGCCCACCCAAAGAAGAAAGTGGAGGAGGCAGGAGGAGAGGCTGCAGCGGCTGCGGAGGCAGTACCGGAGGGGTGACAGGACATTAGACCAATACTGGGAGGCAGTCCAGTACCTCATCGTCAATTTTGAATAGGCCACCCCACCAACACCACCACCACGTCCTGCCAGCCTGCCTGCGAGGGAGGGAGGGAGGGAGGGAAACCTCCTTGTGGCTCATACTTTTTTATTTTCTTGCCTTTCTTTTTTCTTACTTTATTGCCTCATGCTATTTTTGTTTGTCTCTGCCATTGGCAGGTTGGCATTTTTTGGTGCCTGAACTTTCAGTCAGATTGGGAGGACTGTGACTGACAGATGTGGACAGTAACTGTAGTTAAGTACAGTACGTCAGTATTTCATTTGTTTTTATGCCAGTGTGGCTGGGCGCCCCTCTCTTAAATGTGTAGCCTACTTTACTTGAGTATTTTATTTGTTTTTTATGCCAGTGTGGCTGGGCGCCCCTCACTTAAATGTGTAGCCTACTTTATTTGAGTATTTTATTTGTTTTTTATGCCAGTGTGGCTCGGCGCCCCTCACTTCAATGTGTACTTTACTTGAGTATTTTATTTGTTTTTTATGCCAGTGTGGCTCGGCGCCCTTCACTTAAATGTGTACTAATAAATGTGTACTCAAATGTGTACTCATAAACCACATGCCGGTTGTTTTCGCTTCATATCCTTTGATATCCCCTTTTGGACGGAATTCATTTCTAATGATGACAACAAATCTGTGTTTCTGCTATATTAAGTTGAGCTACTCAATTTTTGTTTCTTCTCCACTTCACAGTTCACACACCCACACACATGCAGAAGGGGGTTCCTGCGTGTGATATGTTGTGCCCCATGTCTGAGGAATCGTCCATGTATCATCTGTCTGTCAATTCGTTGATATGAAAATTTTTACTTTTACTTTTGAATATTATGTATTTTTATTTGTTTTATAATCGAGTAACATTCACAGATTAATATCCTTTGATATAAGGATAATAAAAAGACTATTCATGCACAGAATAGGAATGTGTAAAAAGCAGTGCTTATCACTAGGCATTATCATTCATGGTATTATATTGACACTTGTGAATATAGAGGATATTATGGGGATTTTAGGAAAGGCGCTGTGCGTCATAATACCATAATATGTCATATATGTTGATATTTATTATTGTTGTTATAATAATAATAATAATATATTATTATTATTACCCGCTTTTGGACGTCAAATTTGGCACATACCTGTTAATGGCCAAATATAGGAGAGGTAGAAAAAAGGAAGGCTGGCAATGCCTATTGGTCAGTTTTGGCACATGCCAAGGTCAACACTGTATCACAAGTAAAAGTCAAACCTCGACTTTTTGACAGACCCCGGGAAAAGTCACCGTTTGACTTTTCAAAAGTCAAATACTGACTTTTCTCAAGGGGGCGCTGTTTTTCCTTTGTCTTGTCAATATTAAACCGAACAGGGATAAAAACGGTTAAAACACGTGGATTTAATGCAACATAACGCACGTCACTCGCCACCCTAACAATCCTGGGAATATTATGATAATATTGAATATTTTTCAATTAGTATTGTTTGAGACCGAGAGTTTTGATTAACATTTCCGACTCCATGACGTCATGTCAGATTACTTCTGTCTGCCTGCCTGCCTGTCTGTCTATCTGTCTATCTATCTAACCGTGTGCTTGTCTACTATTCCGGCACTTTAAAATGGCGTTGAGAATCACTGCTAGAGCCGTACAAATACAAATCTTCTCTTATGGGGGTCCCTGGCATATCTTTTTTCAAATGGGGGTCCACAGGATAATTAGTCCTTGACATGAAAAAGTTTTATTTGTAGGCTATATTTTTCATTTTCTGAAAAAGCAAAGATCCTCATAGTTAATGGGTCCTTGCAAATAAAGCATTTGAGAATTGTGTTATTTTTATTTGAAAATAGCTGATCTAAAATGCAATGCATAGCAATGCGATTTGTTGTGGGCTTGTAGGTCTGTCTGTCTGTCTGTCTGTCTGTCTCTGCTGTGTCTGTCTGTCTCTGTCTGTCTGTCTGTCTGTCTGTCTGTCTGTCTGTCTGTCTGTCTGTCTGTCTGTCTGTGTCTGTCTGTCTGTCTGTCTCTGCTGTGTCTGTCTGTCTGTCTGTCTGTCTGTCTGTCTGTCTGTCTGTCTAATGCATGTCAAACTGGGGGTCCTTGAAATTAAAATGGCGTTGAGAATCACTGCTAGAGCCGTACAAATACAAATCTTCTCTTATGGGGGTCCCTGGCATATCTTTTTTCAAATGGGGGTCCACAGGATAATTAGTCCTTGACATGAAAAAGTTTTATTTGTATATTTTTCATTTTCTGAAAAAGCAAAGATCCTCATAGTTAATGGGTCCATGCAAATAAAGCATTTGAGAATTGTGTTATTTTTATTTGAAAATAGCTGATCTAAAATGCAATGCATAGCAATGCGATTTGTTGTGGGCTTGTAGGTCTACTTTTGGGCAGTAATGTACAATGTAGAGTGTTGCATTCTCTGTTTTGTTTTCTCTTGCAGATCATTCCTATACCAACCTCATTCCTGCCAACCTCCCAAACCTACCACAACCTCTTTCAAACAAACCAAAGGCACTTTTAAGAGCCACGTTTATTGTCTGTCTCTCCCTCTCCTGTCACGCTGTATCTGTCTGTCTCTCTCGCCCTTTCTATTTGTGTGTCTGTCTCTATACCTTTGTTTGTCATCTACATCTGTTGTCTGTGTTTTGTACTTTTTACTCATCACCATGAGTGACTCCGAAGATCCGTTCGCGGACCTGGATGAGTTTGTTGATCAGCTAGAACAGAAGGACCAACAGAATGTATTAAACACTCTTGATGACTTGTTTCCACTGGAGTCACAAGGGGAGGCACCACCAGCATCTAAGAAGTCAAAGAGAAAGACACCTCAGCCGGCGGTGAAGTGGGCAAACAGAGATTGCGATGGAAACATCATCCCTGCGAGGCCCAGATCTTGCTTATTTTGCCACTCAAATCAAGGAGTACAAAACAAGTAGTCACTAGTGTTGGGTAATTGAAAGAGATAAAGTAAGACTTATACTAGTACATACAGTACTAAAGCAGTATACAAAACAAGATAATCAAAGTTGTCGTCATTGTGAGCTGGGACGGCACTGTTTCAGGCAGTAAAGCAACTGCTGAGCTGAAGTTTACCGGTTCAAACCCCAGCTCCCCCTTGGGTTAAGGCCTAATCATAGTTGAGTTTTCGGTGATGAGGTGACCACCGCTATCACCCAAAACTACAACATGACGTGACGTCACTGCACGGCGGTGAAGAGAAACCACCTCTCTCCCCAGCCCTTCTCTCTGTGTTTACTCACCACCGCTCCGGGCAATGTCATTGGTCTAGAAGTTGTTATGTTGGGCTGGCTATAGTGTATTTGATAATAGTTGCTCAGCTCGCACACACGCACAGAAACACACTCGTCATGGCCAGGACCGTTGTGGTTTTGTGAGTGTGTGTGTGTGTGTGGGGGGGGGAATGGGTGGCTGCGTATAAACAGTGACACTTGGTGGTGAAAAAACGCTATTTCCGTGCTCCGAGTGGCTGCACCACTCATAAATAGAATAGGAACAGAAAAGGACCAGAAAGGCATATAGCCAGTAGAGAGAAAACAATGGACGAATTTGAGGAAGTGTTGGCCATGGAGGGTAGGAGATATGAGCATGGTGATGGACTAACTTTCATCAAAACAATGGTGCCGGTTCGATTCCCCGGACGGGCAGGAAAAATCTGGGTCAGGAAGTGATTGGTCATCACTCACCCAACACCGCTGAAGTGCCCTTGAGCAAGTCACTCTGACTGAACCCCCAACTGCTCCAGTGGAGCTGCTTAGTGGCCAACGGTATAAGACTGATGTTGTTGTACTGGTCAGCTCCCAGGTTTGAATGTGTGTCTGTGTGTGTTTCTATGTGTGCAGGGCGTTGCTGAAAATGAGCATGCTCAGCTATACCCTGGGTAAATAAAGGAGGGAAAGAAAATGAATGGCGCTTCATTAATTTCATAGGCAATTGAACTGTTGTCCACTGAAATGTATACTAGTCATCTCAGGCTGGATAATAAGGTTGCCTGCCACTACTAGCCTTTAAACAAATAGGACATTGATTTTAGTCTTATGAATGTGAATGAGTGTTTCTTTTGTTATTTCTTCTGTTAGCAGCTGGTCCAAGTAGGAAGGATGATCCTGTTGTATCCCGTCAAAAGACTGTTCCTCCCTCTGTTCCTGACACTAACTATGAGGTGGCAGTTTCTCCAGATAATGTTGGTGTGTATTTCATTATCACATTTATATTTTATTGTAAGTTTGTAACAATCTGTCATCGAGTTCAAATGTTAATTACATGTTTGTATTTCAAATTCTTCTCAACTACACTCTTCCCAGCCATTCCATGCATTATACTTTGTATA
Organism: Electrona antarctica; assembly: GCF_951216825.1. Classification (NCBI taxonomy): domain Eukaryota; kingdom Metazoa; phylum Chordata; class Actinopteri; order Myctophiformes; family Myctophidae; genus Electrona; species Electrona antarctica. Next base: position 180,021 of record NW_027638410.1, on the reverse strand, counting down.
TCATGTAAAACAGAAAGTGATTTTTGATTTTCAATATGCCGTACTATTTTAACAGAGAGTTTCATACAAGAGCTCCAGCTCTCACTGGGGGATGTTCAGGAAGCACCAACCGCATCAGCGCCTCTCCAGGCTTCTTCCGACTGGAGTACACGGAAGCGTCTCTTTGCAGAGAGATGGAGAGCAGAGAGACCCAGGCTAGTCAACAGTGCAGCAGCAAAAGAAAATGTAGCCCCACACATCTGCCAACAGTGTGCCATGAATCCAGCTGCTGTTCGCTGTCATGACTGCCAACCACGCCCCTACCTCTGTGCTGAATGTGACGTCATCACACACTCCAGATATGTGCTCCACAACAGAGATGCCATGACTGCCGGTTTCTACCAGCCGTTGTCTCCAACCACTTGCATTGTGGATAAGGCTACCTGCCATTGTGGTAAGTTCTTGTTTGTGAGTACACCGTAACATATTTAACTGACACGTTAAGCTTGTTAGTTTGATCACTTAAACAATACTTTGTTGTTTTCATTTTAAATGCATTTGCATGCCCCATGTCAATCAGCTTCCTGAGAATATATTGGAATACTTTTTCAGCAATCTATTTGACATTTCTCAAGAACAGATTCTGTCTCTTGTGGTCGTTCAAGCGATCATGATGTATTTCCTATTGAATTTATGATGTATGATTTTTTTTCAGAGCGCTTTGTACCTGTGCAGATACCTGATTTAATTTGTAGTTGTCCAAAAGAGGCATTGAGGCTGAAGCCAGGGAAAGGGGTTTCTCTCATCACAATGAGTAAGGAACTGAAAGTCTTTAATAAAATCCTTCTTAAAACTAAATTTTCACAAGTTGTCTTCAGTACGTATATAAAATATATGCCACGCCCACACTGTACCACCCTGACCCTGTTGAAGTTCCTGTGTGCGTGTGTGTGTGTGTGATCTCCACATGCCCGACCTGAGTTGTGATGCATGCAACGCCACTTGGACTGCTGGAATAGATGCGTTAATTAACCGGAACTACTGGCCTGCTACGCTTCAGTTCACCACCGTTTATGAGACGGATGTTTTCCATTCATTCGAACAGATGAAGATGGCATCACCAGGGTTGTCCTGCCAGGCCTTTTTAAGAATGCTTGATCAGCGCACTGTCCACTTTGGTCGTGTGAGTATTGAACTTCTGTAGCCTACAGAACATCTGTTTGTCATCTGGGTTGAATTGGCTGCTAATATAATGGTTGCACATTATTAGCTGTCGATTTCTTTATTTTTAAATAGACTGGGACGATCCTAAGAGATGCCTTTCAGAAATCCTTTTTTGAGTGGGAAGCGGTGCAGTTTGAGCTGGAAAACCTCTGCAAGGAAGAGCCTTTCAAGTGTCCAGCATGCACACCGGACATGGTTGCATTATCAGTGGACGGAAATCGCAAACATTACCGTTTCAAGAATGCAGCCAGGTACTTCTAAATGAGTATATTGTAACACCATTTATCTAAATAAAAAAACAAGTCTAATATGCACCAAGTGTCCTCATACTGTAAGATATAGTAAGCTGTTAGTGTGCCGTTTTTGTTTTCTTCAGATCTGAGGAACCGGCTATCTTTGAAGGCAACTTCATAGCCAAGGATGAAGACGTGCACAGATTTGTGGAATACATACACCAGAAGACAAAGCATGTAAGCATGATTGGATTGCATACAATAATTATATGTGCACGAGTACATACGAAGGTTTTCATCTTTCATATTCCATAATGTAGAACTCCGGAAAAGGTGTTTGTGGAGGGGAGTGGACAGCAGCCAGAGAGACCTCCAGAAAATCTACCAGCCGTATAGATGAAGAGGGACTGGAACTCGCGGTGTGTCGGTGTCGGTGTTACGGCCGGGCTCCACCGGGCGCGTCAGCGTCGCGTCTCCGTCACCGTCAGGGAATGTTCCCTTTTTAATCAATGAAGGGTGGCTCCACTGCCCGCGTTGACGGAGACGCGACGCGTGCATTAAAATTGAACCGGTGCGTTTTTTGACGCGACGCGACGGAGACGCAACGCGTCCGGTGGAGCCCTGGCGTTACTCTGTGCCCTAAATATGTACAGGGGAGAAATATATGCCTACCCCATGTACCTGCAGCAAAAGCTGGCCAGCAGCCAAATCAATTTTTTTTGTATGGATGTGACATGCAGATATTGGCCCTACCTCAAAAAAGTGTCAGATCAATGTCCAGAGCTGAAGCATCTTTTGAACATGAAGCCATTTCTTTCCGTGTTTCATGCCAAAGCCCATGATTTCAAATGTGAGGTAAGGAAACATTGCCATTGGATTGAATGACTTTATCAGAACACTAGTACGTGAATGTCGCGGCTTGTCGCCATCATCTGAGCATTGTATTTGTTGTATATTTACCCAGGTGAAATGGAGTGGGCAATACCAGGATGGCGCTGTCACGGTTCGAGTCAAGACAGTGAATGAGGACCCAAGTGCAAGATGAGAGGCAGAGGCAGCTCAGTTCAAATTAAGGTTTTTATTTCACCAAACCAGAGTAGGAGGCATTCATCAGTGTCCAGGTACAGGCAAAGGTCAAAACACGGGTAGGCAGTCAGAAGTGAACACAGAACAAGGAGTACAAAGGGAAACACTAAACTGGGAAAACTAGGGGATCTGAAATACAGGGCAAACGAGGAGTCAAGGAACAAGGTACTAACAAATACTCACAGTGACAATAATTAACGAACCAACGGAGAACTGAAAACACAAGGGTATATAAATAGACAAGGACTAACTAGACACAGGTGAACGCAACAGACAAATCAACACAGGGATTGGCTGGGAGACTAACATGACACAGGAGGAGAACACTACACTAATCACAGGGTTAGACAAGGCAGGTAAACATGGGCAACACAGGAAACCAAGAGACACTAGACACTACAAAATAAAACTTAAAAGTACACAAAAGTAAAACCCAAAACAAGGAACCTAGGGAAACACATCAGGGTGACAGAACAGGTCACGTATCGTGACAGGCGCGGGTCAGACACTAGGGGAGGAGGTAGAGCAATGCAATGCCTTCCTCTCTAGGATTGCAGTGACCACAAAACACATGTCAAAAGCAGGTGAGGTGACCACATACAGCACTAGCTGTAAAGAAAAAACATTACTTAAGTGTACTTAGGATGTTAACATTTATTGTCTCCACCAGCCGAAGGCATGGGGAGAGTATGTTTTGCTGTTTGTCTGTGTCCATCCGTGTGTGTGTGTCCATCCATCCGTGTACAGCGAATCTCCGGCACTGTTGGCTCAGCCGATGCCAAACTGTGCACACACACTCCCTGGATGCCAACGACACACCTCTGCCCCAATTATTACACAATGGCCTGGTATAGCGTCATGAGGCCGATTTTTAGCAAAACTAATTTCTTTATATTTTTTGATAATGTTGATATCAATTTCTTTTGGCAGGACGCAACGACATGTTAACCCTCATGGCTATGAACTGGAATCGGAAAAAGTGTGACAATTTAGCCACCGCACTGGCTCGCCGGTATCAGAAGGTAATGACATCAATAACGTTCTTTTAGATGTTGAATATCCCGACATGTTAGAGACAACATTTGTTTTATTGGCTATGATTCATTGTAGACCAGCAAGGCTCTTCAAAGCCACTTACAGAACCTTGAGTCGATGAAGGTCAAATTTGCAGTGGCAGAGAGCCAGTTGGAAGAGTGGGTCCAGGATGTAAAGGAGTGGGCTGAAGGTATAACGCTGTTCTCATTAAATGCTTTTGCCAGGTGACATCAGTAGAGAATGTAATGTTAACTTCCACTCACATTGTGCCTTGTACTCATCCTCTACTGCAATCTTGCATGAAATTGTGAATAATTTTTCACTTAAAGTGCAACCCACCTATTTCGTCTTTGCAGCACCAGCTGCATACGGGCCCAGTGGCTTGGAAAGCACAATTGAGATGCTAGTGGTGAGTCTCAGGAGGAGGACCCAGCGCCTTTATGCCGATAATTCTGGGAACAAGGGGCGTGCCAGGATCCGCCGCAAGATTAGGTCGGAGAAAGAGGTCTTGTCTTCTGCTGTGGAGCAATATAACAGCATGGTTCCATGCAACGAAGCCCTGTCCATGGAAACCATTCTGTCTGTTGAGAAAGCATGGCCATGGCACCTACAACTCACTGGTATGTACACTAGTCTGTTGACTACCAACAAATCAGATGCATAACGACACAATAATAGATCATATGCTTGCTTGTTGAACTGAGGAGTGGCCAACACATGAATCATGTGTTTACAAATGGCAATTGGCAATCCTACTCATTCTCCCTGTGAATCTGTGTCAAAAATGCATTCCAGACTCTGTCGATCTCAAGACGAAGAGAAAGGCATTCGACACCGTAATGGCTGTAAGGAGACATGAGGAGGAGAAGAAGATCCTCGTGAAAGAGATGAATCAACACTGGAAGTCTCTTTCAACTCGTGCTGATGGCCTAAAGGAGCTATCTTGCATTATTTCATCTGAGGCAACGGAAGGTATGTATTGCAATATAATAATTCATAGACATGATACACAACTCTGACGACTGTTGTTAACCCATTCTGGGCAGGAACCCCTTCTAGTGTTGTAAGCATTATGTTATACTTTAGCTATTGAAAAATAGCAGATCATAGCGCGGCACTATGAGCTTGTAGATCTGCAATTTTTGAAAAATCCTGAAAATGTGGCGCGAATCTTTGAATATATATTCTGTCACAGTGAACATTTTTAACTCAAGTCTTTGCTTCTGGGGGGGAACAACATATTTTTAGAGGGGCGTCCAAATACAGATAATGATGGGGTCCTTGACATGAAAAGGGTTGAGCACCACTGACATAGAAACATGTCCTCAGGTCTAAATGGGTTAAAGTTACTAACAGACTTTTTCTTGTGTTCTAAGAGTCACCCCCGTGGGGCCTGAGTGAAGACGGGTTGAACGGTCTGCAGAGCATCATTCAGAGAAAGCTGTGGAAGATCAAAGAAGTGATGACCCACTCAAGGGAATGTTACCTGCAGGTTTTATCTGGAGCAGAGAGCGTCAGCTTTTTGGAAGATAGTCCTGCTGATGATGAAGAAGAATATGACATTGACTCTGACACGTCCGATGACGAACTGTAAGCAGCAAATGCCCGGGACTAACAAGCAATAGCATCCATCTGCAGGCTTGGATACCTAAAGTGCTATTCAGCCACGCTGGAACACTTTTGTTGGACTGCTTTTTCTATGTTTGATTCCCCCCCGGGTGTGGATTAGTTACCAATTTGTTTCCGACAGCAGAGACATCTTATCAACATGTCAACAACATATCAACAACTGACTTGCTTAGTTGAATTCTTGATTCTGAATCAATGCATTCTAATCATTGAATAATGACAAAATTCCTTTTTTTGCCATGAACACATTAGGCAACAAGTCTTATGCGCACACATATGGTATGAGACAGGTACATAGGCAGGGCTCAATGTATTCAGAAAAATTCACATAAAGTGCACAAAGACCTGCACACCGTCTGCACTTGCAATACAAACTTTATTTAGGCAACGTTTCTTTGACCGAAATGTTGCCACGGACACATTTGTCTGCATGGACATATTATGACCCCTGTACGGTCTGGACCTGACCGCTCAACTCAATAACAGACTGCTAACAAATCCACCCGCTTTGAATGTGATCAACCCGATAATCACCAGTGGCAGTAGTCTGGGGGCTGGCTGCAATTAGGAAACACAGAAGTGACTGCGCTTCTCCGTACTTGCAGTTATGTTTAGGTTAGTGTATGAGGTGGTTTGCTCTCAGTAGGCTCCCAGCATGTGCAGTAGGTCGATACGATCATCTTGATAAGTAACCTACTGGTGATTATCGGTTGATTTTCAGTCGAATCTGCTAGACAAATCCAACACTCAGCACCTGGCTCTTATCAATCTGCATTGCTTTAAAAACAATATCCAGTGTATAAACAAACACATTGTCATCTACAGCTGAAAAGTACAAAATAAATTCTAGGAATCTGTGTCATGTTTGTGTCTCTTGCTACCAAAATATATAGTCGGAATTCCGACACTGACAAAGGCCTGCGCGCAGAAACGCGTCTGCCTGGTTTGACTGCTGCTGTGGATTCTAACTTTATTAAACAAGACTACTACTATTACTGAGAGTCTGGATTTTATTCTCTTTCTATACGTATTCCCTGAATCTGCACCATGCCTGAACACTCACGGACTCACCTTGGGTTGAGCGAGCCTTTCCCTTACAGTTAATCATACATGTTAGGAATATAATTCAGCTATATTTGAATTAAGATAAATATTGTGTGTATGTGTGTGTGTGTGTATATATTACAGTAACACCAGTGAATAAATGAATGTGGTAATACATAGTGTGCTATTAATGTGGTAACATGTAGTAAGAGTGTGCTCTAAATGTAGTAATAGTGTCGTAATAGTGTGCTATAAATGTGGTAATAGTGTTGTAATAGTGTGCTATAAATGTGGTAATAGTGTTGTAATAGTGTGCTATAAATGTAGTAATAGTGTGCTATTACATAATACACATAGTAATACAAAATAACACTTGTGTGAAGTGAGGGGCGCTCTTATTATCTCATTCTGGCCAATCACAATTTGTGAGCTCACTTGTGTCTTCAATGTTTGTGTTACACAAGGTTGGTGTACAGAAACACTCAAAGCTATGCCCTCAACAATGGAAACAATGACCTGTTAGGAGCACAGCCAATCCAGAGCCAGTTCACTGATACCACTTTTCTGACAGATAGTTTGGTTAGCATCAGCTCACAACTAACAGGCCTACTGACCTTTTTTCATGAAAAAATGCATAGCATTGACACTACAAGCCTATACTATAATCCTGTAAGGGGAATACAGTACTGTATTGCCATACAGTAGGCTTTATTAGGGTTCGGCTTGGGTCATTTATGGGTTGATTATGGGGATAATGGGGTCTAAAGTGTTCCAAATTATAAAGGATGACTATGTATGGTACATGCAAATATATTGAACATGTTTGGCTATTAAATACCCCCTCAAACATTATTTGACTGATTTCATCATATAGCTTGGCTCTGAAATGGTCTGAGAGAGTATATGTTTTATGAGACTGGATTTGGAAGGCAATCGAGATTATACTTTGTCGTGGCACAACAGTGAAGACATCTTTGGAAAAGTCTTGACTGGTAGAGAAACCTATTTGAGGGTGAGTATCGTGTGTGGTTCCTGTTCAGTGCTCATCACAGACGCCCTTTGAACCTGACACTAATTGAAGGCTTGTAAGTCAGCATCAAAATGTGCTAGAGACAATGGGCCTCATGCACCAACCGTTCTTAAGAAGTTCTTAAGAGGAAATTTGTTCTTAGACCCACTTAGGAAGTTTTTAAGAAGGTTTTGGGATCCCTCAATCTTTTCTTAGCTGTGATTTGTTCGTAGGTAAGAACAGAATCTACGCACACTGTGGAGCACTCTTAGGGTGCCTTTTTCGTTCTTAAGTGCAATCTGAAAACATAAAGGAAAAACAGCGCCATCTGCATGATGCTCAAAGTTTGGTCTGAGGACCTCAAGGGGTCCTTGAGGAAGTTCCAGGCAGTCCACAGCAAAATATGGAACATTTACCACTTTAATCCCATTTTATACTTTGAAAATAGCCAATCTACAAGCTCACAAACGCATCCCATTACTGCCCATTTTGAGCTTGTAGATCGGCTATTTTCGAAACATTTTGATAAATCTTCAAAACATTTCCCTAGCAGAAAATATTTTCATATGGGGGTCTGCAGAATGCATGTCAATTTGGGGGTCCTTGACATGAAAATGTTTGAGAACCACTGGTTTAGAGTTCACAACCCAACCCAAGTTGACTATTGTGAGATAAATAATGAAATACATTCATGATTATTGAAAATATTGAAATATTGATTCACCCCACCTGGGTGAACACAGGTAGAAAAGTGAATTCCCAATGCCTTATATGGGATCGGTGGGGCGGTTCCCTATGGTAATTAGGATGTTAATTAGGATATGTGGGGCGTCTACCTATGATTATTTGAATGAACTGGCACACCCCTTCAAGTTACGAGGATTTGGATTCATCATCATAAGAACATGCTTACGAACAATTCTGCCCAATGGGCCTCATGCGCCAATAAGTTCCTAACTTTTCCTCTTACATTTCTTCCTAAGTGAATTCCTAAGTCCAGTCAGATTCATGAAACGTTCTTAAGTAGGCAGAATTGTTCGTAAGCATGTTCTTATGATGATGAATCCAAATCCTCGTAACTTGAAGGGGTGTGCCAGTTCATTCAAATTATCATAGGTAGACGCCCCATATATCCTAATTAGCATCCTAATTACCATAGGGAACCACCCCACCGATCCCATATAAGGCATTGGGAATTCACTTTCCTACCTGTGTACACCCAGGTGGGTGTGGTTTTGCATGACTCCATGGCCTTGCCTGCAGTCACACCTGTGTGTGATTGCAGCACACAGAAATCACAGGACCTCACACATAGAAATAAAGTTGAGTGTCAAGAATACCTAAACTAAACTCCAAACATTAAAAATCAATAATACTGTGGAGGTACTGAAGTGAACAGAAATTCAAAATTCATGAATGTATTTTATTATTTCTCTCACAATAATCAACTTGGGGGGGGGGGGGGGGTGGGGTTATGTGGTGGGTATGGTGCATTTGTTTGGGTTGGGTTGTAAACTCTAAACCAGTGGTTCTCAAACATTTTCATGTCAAGGACCCCCAAATTGACATGCATTCTGCAGACCCCCATATGAAAATATTTTCTGCTAGGGAAATGCTTTGAAGATTTATCAAAATGTTTAAAAAATAGCCGATCTACAAGCTCAAAATGGGCAGTAATGGGACGCGTTTGTGAGCTTGTAGATTGACTATTTTCAGTATTGTCAAGTATAAAATGGGATTAAAGTGGTAAAATGTTCCATATTTTGCTGTGGACTGCCTGGAACTTCCTCAAGGACCCCTTGAGGTCCTCAGACCAAACTTTGAGCATCATGCAGATGGCACTGTTTTTCCTTTATGTTTTCAGATTGCACTTAAGAAGTGCAATCTGAGTTTTTCCTTCGCCGTTTAAGATCCTTTGGTGCTATAGTAGACGGATTCTTCTTTTGTTTTTCACTTCTGTAATTATGAGTGTTCTTCAGTACTGTTGTGCAGAATTCCCCCTTCCACCAGTAGGTGGTGCTGTGTGATTTGATATGATGACATGATGCATTATTTCAGGTTTAGTTCAGGCAGTGTTTAGGACAGCTAAGGGTCCTTGGATCTGTATAAATGTGCTCAGCAGCCATTTTGTGCTCTCTTTGCATCAGACTGTCAGAGGAGTCAGATGAGTGAATGCTCCTAAACTATATTACATTCTGACTTCTGTGAACAATATAAAGCAATCCTCAACTGTGACCTTGCTTCCGTGTGACTCTTTGACCGGAGCTCATCAGTAGATGAAGAACTGGCCAGTCTACTTAGCCGAGATAGCTATAATCTCTAATATTGGTCCTTCGAGCCGGATTCTTCACCTACGGTGGTTACAACATGGCAGAGCAAGGCGCAGCAGCCCCAGGTGGATCCTCAAGGGAGTCACGGATCAGATATCCACCAAAGCATCTACTAGAATACGAGGTAACACTACCACCGTCCTTCCTGGGACCCAGGACCTTCAGTGCCAGCACTCCAGAGCTGTGGCAACCAAGTAGTCCGGTCGATACCACTACAGCAGTTGGCCATCTGTACCCAGTGCTCGGGCATCGGACAGGTTTTGCACCACTGGGACTGGAACAAGGTTTATGCAATATAGCTGGGTAACAGCTGTCAGCACGTAATATTTCAAATATCAATATTCATAATTTATGAATATGATTTATTAAAATATTACAATATCATAATTATATTGCTCACGTCACTGTAATGTAACATGAATTCTTGGACAGACTTGCATTACATATTCCAATACTGTATTGACCATAAACATATGATACATAGGACACAACCACTTCTTAATTCAAATAATCAATTTATTAAAAATAAACAAATGTAAAACATGGGTAGAAAGAATCAGGTTTAAGTGGTACTTTTGGTCATAGTAAGTGTCAATTAATGCGTTTATGGACAGGCAAGTCCTGTCACCAAAGGCATGATCACATCTCTGATGCTCTCATCAAAATCCTCTTTTGAGTTAGAATTAAGTGAGAAACATCAGTTTTGAAATAAAAATAAAATAAAACGAATTTAGTACGCCCACCGGAAGTAGGCTAAAGTGTTAGTAAAATAAGGTAAACTTTAGTTTAGGATATCGTGTGGAGAAAGAGAATAAACAGATCTTGGCCGGGTAGGCTAACAGTTGCTTATGGATAAGCTGTAGTGGTGAACTGAGGAGAGACAGAATGTCCGCCCAGAGGCGCGAACCAACACATTTCATACAACCTTTTCGCCGGGTATCAGAGGCTGTCGGCATGTGGCGTCGGTTTTGCTCATGGGTTGAGCAGTGTCCCCTGACTCTAAACTGTAGTGTACCCCCAGGGGTAACCAGTGTTTTGAAGGCAGTGGCCTGTTGTAGCCGGAGGGGAGAACCGTCCATCTTCTTCCACAGCCATTTTGCCACTGTGGACCGGGGCGTGCAGAGAGCGTGCATTACTGTTATCTCATAACACACTCACACACGTACAAACATACTTCTACTAAACTTGTGTACAGTATAAAGCCTTATTTGCCTTGTCTGGCCCGTGTTTAGATCTAGTTCAATAGCATTGATTGTCCTTAAATCTGATCATTACAAGGTTATCAGAGACTGTGGCACTTAGTGGCATTTAAGTAATAACTGAAAACACAAAATACATACTATTAATTCACAGATATAGCGACCGCATAAACGCATCATTATGACTGAATTTAGAGCATTTGGTACATATAACACATTACAAGGACTTACTTAAACGCATCATCCCGCCTGTTACATTTTCTACTGAATGAAATAGGAAACAACACATTAGATCTTCATGCTCTGTGCTACACCCGCCTTTTCCTCTTTCTCTGTCATCTGACACTTCCTGCCCCTCTGTCCCATACTATGTCCTAGTATGACCTTGCATTCCTATATAGTATATAGTATAACACATTTTACCCCCCAATTAACTGTATTAATATCTACATCCCTGAGACATACTGTAATTGGTTGATCTCTGTTCTTATATAACACAGTATTTACTGTATAGGCAGTGAACTTCTTAATAGCACCAACATCTATACATAAATTACACAAACATGAAGTTACAAATATAAGCTGGGTCGGCACTTAATATCATAATGAGCCCACTCACGGAATAAACTCGACAACCATGTTAATGTTATAATCAATTTGCATGTTGGTGAATCTTACTTCTGCATGCACAACGGAACTTGCAAACAAAGACCAGTGCGTGGACGCATCAGATTGAACCGCATTCTGAAAGAAGAATGATTAAACAACAAAAAAAAGGATTAATGAAATATTGACGTCTCGTCGGCTAGACAGTTTCATGTGACATGTGCGTTGGGTGCCTGTGATTGTTTTTTGGTCATGTTTATTTCAAATATGCTAATAAAACAGAAACATTAACTTGTAATCCTGTTTTGCAATGCTTCTAGCTTTCTTGAGGTCAATGAATATTCAGATTGCTGTGGATAGCTGCATAGCGATAACTGTGCATTGCCAAAATATTCCTAACAGCCAGACCCACCACACGTCAGCTGTTGCAGACACACATGTTTGAAAAGCATTCTGAATAACCAATTATTCCAAGACTATTGTAGAACCATGATATGGGCATGACTGTTTAGTCATACTTTCAAGTTAATTGATAATTAAACAATAGGTTGTATTGATTAAGTGATGTCAAAGGAGAATTATCACAAGAGAAAGAACTCCATAAAATAAAATGTGATCACAAGGAGTGAATGCACCAATGGTACTTTCTCCAATTCTATTCCAATAGAATATTTTTAAATGGAGTAGTTAACCTTGTCAGGGTGGTGTTTACCTAGTTGAAATGATGGTTTTTCGGGTCTCCATTTCGAATATGATTATCGGGGGTCCCCAGTTCAATTGTGATTATTTTTGGGGGTCCGCAGTGCAAATTTATTTCTGGGGGGGCCACAGACTGAGCACCACTGCTTTAACATACAAGTAGCACTATCCATGCAGTACCCGATCAAAGTTTAAGACGATTTCACCCTCCGAGTCCCTTTCATCCTGGTCATCCTCTCCATTCCATTCCAGGGTGTCATCTGTTGGTCTCTCATGCACATCTGCATCTGGATCAAACACTTCCTCCTTCAGTGTCAAATCAATAAGGTCCCTGTGATATGGGTGATGAGAAGAGCTTGCCCCTGCTACAGTCAAAGAGGTTCTTCTGCGTGTATCAACCTGCAGAAGCCATTGTAGACAAGAAAGAAATTGTAGATTAAAAATAAATAAATTACGACATTAATTTCAATGTGTGTCTAGGTGCAGTTTGATTGACTTAGGTATTGAGATTTTGAGTGTCATGATATGTACTTCAGTTAGTGGAATAATTATTAAAAATATTTAATTTAACTGGCTGCTTTTGGAAATAGCCGATATACAAACATACTATATGATGCTAGTCTTTAGAGATGTATGATTCAAGTGCAGTGATGGTGTTGAATTGAGCAGTTAATGATATAAAACCTGAGCTTTTCAAAATAAATAAAACTGCAGTATAAGTTGTGTATATGACAAAACAGTTCTACCTGTTGCCGATTCAGTGTATACATTGAGACTTAAGGACAAAATGCATGCATCTTATGGTCCAACAATTTACAAGTGCCATCTATTACCACATTGACTTTTACACAAGCCAATAACAAACCCTTTTACTGGCTTCAAAGTCAGAGGAAGGTCCATCCGATTCTTCGGTCAAGTCCTCGTTCTCAGGTGCAGAGTCTTCATTTTCCATTGATCGAGCCTAAGTAGCGACACACTGTAAAACCTTAGAAGTTTAATCTTGAATTTCTCAACCATTTCAAGAACCGTACACTCTGTTTGTATTGCTTGTCTCTTGAAGTTAGATAGATAAAAGTGAAAATCTTCAGCCGGCCCCTTTGGTGATATCCCCTCTGGGAAGAAAAGTGATTGCCCATTTCTTTTTTTTTCTTTTTTTTTTACTTTATTGAGTCAATCACATGTACAATTCAATTCTTTGTAGCCAATACATTTTCTTTTCACATTTTTTCTACATGTTTCATGTCACTGTTAGCTGACTTTTTTTTTGTGTGCATACATCCCTTCACCTATTTCAACACAAAAGAAAAAACAAAACAAAACACAGAAATACATTTTAAAAAAAGAAAAAAGAAGAGGGTAGGCCCATGTTAGACTAAACTAAATTAATTTGTATCTGTAGACCTATAAGGTACATTTAAATATACATATAAATACATAAACATATAAATATATAAATATATAAACATATAAATATATAAATATATAAATACATAAATATATAAATATGTAAACATAAATATATAAATATGTAAACATACCAACATACAAATATATAAGTATATAAATATATAAATACATAAATATATAAATATGTAAACATACCAACATACAGGCATAGGAGAAAAAAAAAAAAAAAAAAAGAAAGAAAATAATAAAAATAAGGACATTAATGGTGTGTGTGTGTGTGTGTGTGTGTGTGTGTGTGTGTGTGTGGGGGGGGGGGGGGTAGGCTTTGTTAGGCTTTGTTTTGTGATGATTGCAATTCTTCCATTTCCTTTTTATTTCTCATTTGTTTGTTTGTGTTACTGAGTTTTTTTTCCCATTTCTAATAGCTCCGCCATTGTCGTTTGTGTGTCCACACTTAAATGCCTTGTCCCTCCGCCATAGTCTCCTCTCACTTGTCTATATCCACCTTTGTTTCGGAAGTCCAGCCATCCAATTACGATAGCTTTAGTAGTTTTGCCTTTTCTCTTTTTTTGTGGCACTCGTCTTGATGTTGTGGTAGACAAAGCAGGAAAGGGCGCACACCAGTATTGGTGAGGTGCTGGCCTAAGGCAGTAAATAAGTAAAAATAAGAAAAGGCCACACACACGTAGCCACGATGCTGTATATTTATTGAGAAGAAACCAACGTTTCGACCTTTCGGCCTTCTTCAGGGAATAAAACAAGCCAGGACAAACACACACTTATATAGGAGCAAAAACAGGTGGACTCCATAGGGGGTCTGGTCGTCATCAGGAAAAACCAATCAGGATGATTGGGAAGCCATTTTGAGGCGAACAACAATGCATAAAAGACAGATATAACCAAAATAAACATTCAATGCACAAGATGTGTTTACTGTTTGGCTGTGTGCAATAATAAATACATTTTCAGTAATTGGTTAAATATTTGCAATAGCATTAATTTAAGAGATTTAAATATATTTGATAAATATTATAAATCATCTAGAAAAAGCTGGGGAGACAGAATATATTAGTTATACCAAGAAAACACTCAGAACACTATGAAAGGTAAATAAATTAAAGGGAACAGGGCAGTTCTTTGGTCAAACTCCTGAAAGAGAGAAGGCCGAATAGGTAGGGCACCTGAGGGTCTGTTATATTATAGACCAGTGTTTCCCAACCTTTTTTGTCCCAGGGCACACTTTTCATAGCCTAAAAATCTCGGGGCACACCTAGATATACGGGGGGTGTGCATGTGTGTATGTATATATATTTACATATATATATATATATATATATATATATATATATATATATATATATATATATATATATAATATTATATATTTACTCTATATATATATATATATATATATATATATATATATATATATATATAGTAAAACGTCTTTGATACCAAACACATTATACTTTTGACAGAGTAAAACTTATTTGAACCCAATATACTTTTAAAAACACACATGACAGCACTCATCTGTCTGACACATTTAACCTTTTTTAGATGTTTTATTTGAAGCTAGATCTATAGCTTCTTCATTAAAACTTCATTAAAAAACATCTAATTAATTGGAGGCTTTGTGATTAATTAATCTCAATTAATCACATTCGCATATCAATAGGCCTATTTGACCTGAGCAGTGAGCTTTTTTTTTCAAATGGATTTGGATATGAGTGAATCAATGAATATATATAATTAGAGAAAAACTAAGACTATGGAATAAAATAAATGAAAGTGGGTTTGAATTTATAGGTGGTGGCAGCATGTCTCTGAGTTTTGGGAAGTGCATAGTTTTGACAGATCTGCCTGCTGTGGGCAGTGAAACCCTGACCATTAAACACGGGCAGACACAACGATACAGTCTATCATTCATTGTTAAAGCTCCAAATTATATTCCCATCCGTCTTTGTGTCTGCGTGTAAACGCAGCAGCGAGTGTGAGGGGTAGGGGAACGGATGGAAAGTACAGTGTTATTAAGGAGGACTCCTTCTAACTCCTTCTAACTATATGAAAGTAACGTTAGCTCTCATGCTAGCTACTAGCTAGTAGCTTCCCTCGTCAGACAACAGAACACCACCACAGATCAGGTGGAAGCTGCTGATATCACTGCTTGTGCCCGTGGATGGGAAATAAGATTTAAAAGGCTATGGAAGCGTGGATGAAAGCACAGATGTGTGCAATAAAGTTGTGTCGGATCTGCCTGTGCATCCCGTCTGCTGCTCGTGTGTTGTGACTGTCACTGGCTGCTGATGCATAGTTAATGAGCGTCATAAGCATGCGCCCTTACTGCGCTGGAAGTAGCAGATCTACACGTTATCTACCCGTCGCAATGCACAGCGCTTTGGGCTTGTACATCTGTGTTTTTCCCGCAGTTAGTTGAATTATATCGATTCACAACTTTAGGATCGAACCAACGTCCGATGCAGACGCTATTTTGACCGATCCAGACTTGACAGATTTGACACCACTAGTGATTAACATTCCTATGGCCGATGGTCGTTAGAGTCTATTGTTCCGTGGTTGTTGTTGTCGCACGTCTAATTAATTAGACGTGTGATAAAACAACAACGACGCAACAATAGGAATCATGCAGCTCAATAGCTATTGCTTTCGGGGGAGGGATAGTGTTAGGGTTAGTGTTACATTTTCGGTCAAATCAGGCGGCACACCTGGACACATCAAACGGCACAGTACACAGGTTGGGAAACACTGTTATAGACCATACTTATTACAATTCAAGTGGCAAAAAGATACATTTCAATATCATAAATATCATAAATAGAACCCATATTTTGTCGACACTAATTATATTTGCAGTGAACACTGGAGGACACAGGTAGAGGGGAATGGGTTTGAAAAGGGTTGCAAACATTAAAGGTATATTCAGTGATTGACTTAATTCAAATATCACTTATTTTTCCTTTTTTTCTGGATAATCCTCCCTACTATAGAGTGTGCTGACCATATAAGGAAATCCTCCCTGTCCCCAGTGAGCCCCTGGGGTCAAAAAACCCTAGTTTCAGTTTTGGTGGCGGGTGGAAAAACCTTCATCCAATCAGGATGAGAGGGGCCTTCCTCCAATCATGACCGAGTGGGGGCGGGCCTTGGTGCACATGCTGTTGGCCTGTTGCACTTCCCCCCACTGTAGAGCATGCTTGTGCACATTTTGTTACCGGGGCGGACTGGGTGGTTTTCCAAATCACTGAATGCTCCTTTAAGCTCTACCAACTGTCACAGGAAAACTCTTAAATCAAAATCAATGTTAAGGCCATTAGGGGCAAGGGTGTTGAGGGTTGATATCCAGTAGGATTCTCTCTTCAGCAGTGCTTTGTCATGATCACCCCCTCTTCTGTTGGCAGGGACCTTTTCGATGCCTATATAACGGAGAGCAGAGATATGATGGCTAGCCTCTAAAAAGTGTGTAGCAATAGGAGAAGTAAGATTTTTACATCTAATGGCACTGCGGTGCTCACTAATGCGGGTCTTAAGGGCACGTGTGGTTTTACCCACATAGTATTTGCCACAAGGACTCGTCTTGATGTTGACATGAATGTCTTGGACACTACACTATTAGAAGACTGGACTACTGGTGCTGAAACCTTTCTAGCATAAATTTTTTTCTCTGAGTCTTTCTAATAGTTCCTCTTTGTGCTGCTTTCAGTGATTTTTAGCTCCAAATCGACACCATGAATGTCGTTTATGGTCAAAACAAGGTTTTCGGAACATCAACCGGGCAAGACACCGCAGTTAAGTTCGTAACATTCGCTTACGGACAATAGGCTCTTCAAAATAAGGGTTGATGGGAGAAACCTCTGGCAATGCGTGATAGATAAATAAAATAAATATACTGCTTACTTTCTTCATTGAAGCCACTGAAGCCAGCATCATGATCGGTAGAGTCTGGAACCTGCTCCATGTTGGCGTCCTCGCCTGTAGCCTCTGGAACCCTCTCATTGGTGGCTGGAACCTGCTCCACGTTCGGGTCCATGTTTGCGGCCAGTGCTAAAGTTTAATATCAAATAGAATCATCGTGTTAATTACGTTATATTGAAAAGTAATACGATCTATTCTGCTAACCTATTATTAGGAATTATAAATACATCTTACTTTCCTCAAACATGGCCAGACATGAGGCACATGTCAGCGGTGCCGGTGGTTTTCGTTGGAGGAATTTGATATTCCTGGCCACCACCGTGTTGTCCTGAGTCATCTGGTGTATGCTTCTTTGCAGAAACGCACGTTGACGTTGTAGTGTGTTGGCGTGTGTCACCACAAGACTACCGACATTTTTGATCCGGCATTGCAGGTCAGCCTTAGACACCTCATCATCTTCGAGTTGGTGCTGTAAGAGAAACAAAAACAAAATACAAATATGATATATTAAACCGCCATATACAAGGTGTAGCATGGCCAACTGTCTCGAGTGTCGTCTGAATTACGAACATATTTTAAAATCAACATTTACGAGATAATTGTTTAAACTTACCATGAGGAGATCAAATTTATTTTTAATTTTTTTAAGGTGGTCGTCTGTAGCTTTCATTGTTTCTTCTCGAGTCTGTGGAAAGCCAGTTGTGACTGAGGCTAGGTTAGGTTGGTTTTTAAACCAAAGTATTGATGGGCGTGTCAGAGTCAGAGAATGCTGATATTGGTTGTTTTTGTCACATGTCAAACAAATAAGAATGTGCACGCAGCATTGAGCTGAGTTAATCAGCAGTGTTGCCACATTGGGTTATTTCCACCTATTGGGCTTTTAAAATGCATCAAATGTTGTTCTTGTTTTTAACATATCTGGCGGGTTTTATCAGTCTCAAGACAATTTCCTTTTCTTGTTTTGATTACTTATTAAAATTATATTTCAGTGTTGGATCTGTTTGTCTTTCATTTTTATATCGTTATTAATAATGATATAATAATTATTTGATGACTTGATGATGAATTTCTATTTATAAAAATTATCTTTATTTATCAAAATGATCAAGGCATCTAATAATTTGACCCTAATTTAGCAATCCTCACGTTCTTTGATAGTATCAGTATATATGGAGCAAATGTGTTTACAAGAATAATACTTTACTTCGCTGTTCCAATCATCAAAAGTTGAAAAGGTGACACTGATTACATCAATAGCACTTGAAGCACAACTGGGAACAGTTATGTATTCACTTCAAAATAGCCTACACAAAAATAATACAATTTTAAAAACTAATGCAAAGCAACACAGTAATATATATAGAGCAATGAAAGAGCTGCATAGTCTTCACAAATCAGACAGGCAACAAGCAAATCAGATTTTAAAAATAAATTAAAGAAATATCTCATGTCACTTCCTTTTGCATTAAAAAAATCATTAAAATGTATGTTGTATCAAACAAACAGTTTTCTGTTTTTTACACTATTGTACTCTCATCTATTATGTGTATTATGTATTTATCATATTTATCAAAGCAAAAACGAGTACATATCTTGGAGTGATGCACCATCTAGTGTTGATTTCCCAAATATAAGTAGAAAGTAGCCTACTTGTTCTAGAAAATAATACATCGTATATATTGAGGTCGAAAATACCCAATACGGGTGTGTAAGAAATAACAAACAGAACATCATGTGTTTCTCAAACTTTATTTATTTTTTATTCTCCAGCTGGATCCTCTGCCTTTTCTTCTGTAAGAGTATATAAAATACATAATATATCATTTATTGTGATTACCTTCAGTCTTCAGACATACAGTCATTATATTTAAGTTCATGAATACATGGTGAATACGCTATAGGCCTATTATTTACTCACCGTCCATGCTGAACCATCCACAGGTTGGACAGGTTGGTTGTTCCAATTTTTTTTTCTGCTTTAGCAGCTCAACATTATTCTTGGCCAGGCCGGCCAATGTCTGGCGCAGATGATCCCTCTCTGCCTCCAGGTTGGATAGGGTGTCCACGACCTGACTGCCCACCGTCTCCAGTTGCTGCCGCAACTCACCTTTGGGCAGCGTTTGGCATCGATATCGAATTTAAAAAAACAATAAAATAAATGTGTTGAAAAGTTTACTATAGGCTGAAATGGCACCGAGCATGACCCATGTACGTGTATCGGTTATTTAAATATCACTTACATTGATTGGGGTAATTTGTTCCAGTAGCTCTTCTCCTTCAGCGGAGATGGCCTTCTGCATTTTTGTTGGAGTGGTCATTTCTTAAAAGTATTTTCTTTTGTATAGTAGTGTTGGTAGTGTCAGTGACTGTTCCCGGTTGGCAATAAGCACCACCCTTGCTCCCCATAAAACGTACACAAGTGGGCGCGTTCGGAAATAGCGCACTGAGCCCACTGTGCAATGCAAACTAATAGGCGAGTGCGCTCCGGTGTGGCATTTCCGAACCCGCCCAGAATCACCCACCCCGCCCCCCAACACGTACACACCTATAGCCAATTGTTTGGTCCGTTGATATGACGTTGAAAAGGTTACAACCAATGACATTTGAACATTTTGACCTACTTTTCAAGTGCGGGAACATTTGAAATGTACCCGTGTCTTCACTTCAGTGTTGCTGAACTGACTGTCAGTGACTGTATCGCTACTGCAGTACTGCTAACTAGAACAGAAAGCATGGCGTTGGAATCACGGCAGGCGCAGATTTTTCTAAAATGTAAGTACTACAAATAATGAATTAGGCTTATAGGTCATGCAATAGTAATATTTTGGAAAGAAGGTGTAAGTATAGATTAAACTAACGCAAATTCGAATTTTTAAACGGCGTTTCTCCATCGGTTTTCCGAAAAACGTGCCCGTTTTTTGTCCACCATTATATAACCCTTAACCATTGTAAAGATGGTTGTACAACCACCTTTACAATGGTTAAGGGTTGGTGGACAAAAATACAACAATGGAGATTTAAAAAGGTTGTGGAAGGGTATATGTTTGGGTTTGTTAGAACTTACAGCTTAATGATATATTTTAATGAAATGTGCAAAATGAAATGTTTGGAACTCGACATAACTTCCTATAACTAACTAGATAGATAGATAGATCTTTATTGTCATTGCTTGCATGAAACAACAACATTTAGTTTAGAGCTTCACCATGCACTGGCATACAAATAAATAACTATTCAACTTTAATGGATTTTACAAAGTCTTAACATGCAGGTAACCTCATTTATACTTCTTTGTTTAATAGATTGCAAGGATTTGACAGCACAGAGTACATCTTCTGAAGATGTTGCACATGGGCCAGAAAAATGTAAGTTTTGTAACATTAAAATAGTCTTTATGATGTAGCCTACATTATGTAAATATGCTCAAATATAGGATCATAGGAAAACTAAAAGTTGATTTTTAAATAATATGTTTATTGAAGTATAATAATCCAGTTATTAGAAGAAAAAGATAAAGTTATATTCAATTATAAATTGAATTTAAACATGTAATTTGTACTAATCTTATTGCATATGTCTGTTGTCTTTGTTAACAGCCAAATCTATCTGGATTGTGGGGTCCAGCCTAATTGCTCGGGCTTACCCCCGAGCATGTGAAACAATTGGGCCAGACCTTCACTTGCCAGCAGAGATATTTTGGATGGGTAAAGGTGGGATGCGCTGGGGAGACGTGCTCCCAAAGATGAAACTGGAACTCCGTGCACAGCACCCTCCTGACCTCCTGGTTCTGCATGTTGGTGGGAATGATTTGGGAGCAGTTCCACGGTTGTCCCTGTTCAACACGATGAAGCGGGATTTGCGCCTCATTCAGGACATGTGTCCTGACACAAAGATTGTGTTTTCTGGCATAGCTGCCAGATGCAACTGGAGAAGGGTCAGGAGTGCCCAACACATGAATAAAACCCACATCTGGGTGAATGGCAAGGTGGCAGAATTTCTGCAGAACAACAATGGGGCAGTTATTCTGCACAGAGACATTTTCAGTCACCACAAAGACCTTTTTTTAAGGGATGGTGTTCATTTTTCAATAAAGGGCAATGACATTTTCATTGGCAGACTCCAACATGGTCTCCAAGACCTGTTGTAAATAAAGGTCTTTGTCAACTTTCAAATGTGTCTTTCTTAAAACATGTTCTTATCAACAATGCAGATGGTTTTACATTTAAAAAGTGTATATGTGCATGTGTATATGTTCATATATGTTCTGTTCTGTTCATATATGTTCTGATTCTATAATTGAATCAAACAATCTTTGTTTTTTAATATCATTATCTAAGATAGGTTACATTGGTACTGTATGCAACAATGAGTAGGTTGACATACTGTGATCCATTGCACTGACATATATTCAATAAGGTTCAATCTACTCATCGCAAGGATTTATTGATTAATTCCTCGTATTGCTATGATTTCACCGTTTAACCTTTTATTTTGAAGATCCGCGACTAGATGTTGGGAGGCTTATAATTTGACGCATATTTCCAGTTACGGAATTTGCTTCCGTATCTACTATCTAAAGCCCAAAGCATGCAGGCGATTTTCTTCCCCATTTCTGCCCAAGATTGACGCAGATACAGGCTCTTTTGTGTTTTGCACACTGTAAGTACAAAAACGCCTATTTGAGTGTTTTCTGTTTGTACCGCTGTATTTCTTTGCTGACGATTGTGAATGGATTTCATCTGTTAGGCCAATCTGTATGCTAAGTCCAGGCGAAGATTCAATTGAAAAAGATGAATTAGCTTTTGTGCTAGCTAGCAAAACATAACAACAGACACCCTCACGACGAACGGCGCATCAGTGCGCCTTTACATTAACCCCGTTATGGCCAGTTACATATCTGAATCAATAAATCCCTTATGGCCACTGACGCTATTGACGTAATCGTTTAATCCCCTGTAATCGAGAGCTTCATATAACAAAATGTAGCAACTATTAGCTTGTTTGGCTAACGGCCGATGTAATCTATCTAAAACCGGCCGAAATCCGTGCGTGCACGGTCGATCACGCACACGTGTGATCGCGCATGCATCGCTGCGTAAAATGCGATATTTTGGGCTTGATTAGAGCTTAATTTGTCTTAGTTATTAAAATAAACAATGATCGCTTAGCATTCCGGACATCTGATAGTGCTGCACCAGTCCAAACTAGTCCCGGATGTTGTGATTCCTTAAACCGGAAGTGGCATCGATTTTGACGATTTGGTCAAAATCGACATGATGGTGACGTTACCGCCACCATCAGGACTGGGTATAATACTATAGGATTGCCGTGTGAAAATGGGTTGGAGTGTGTATATCACGGATTTTTCTATTGGCATTAAAATGACAAATTAAACATTTGAATAGTGCAAGGCAGAAGGCACAATCCACTGTTAATTAGGCTGGCCATAAGCCAGTTTTAATGCTAAAATGTGCCATTGTCATTGTCACCCATTTGAAAAGATATGCCAGGGACCCCCATTAGAGAAGATGTTTATAGCTAAGGCAGTAATTCTCAACCTGTTCAACCTGTTTTAAAGGACCCCCAGTTTGACATGCATTGGTCTACGGACCCCCATTTAGTGGTATTTCTATATCTGAGACCCTAATTTATATTTTAAAATCAATGTTATTTTAATTCTGAGAGTGTACAAATGGGATTCCATTTGTCCACTCTCTGAGTTACAGATCAATAAGGGTCCATTTGGTTCCTAACTATCATCCAAGGACTCCCCCAAGGACGCCCGGGGGTCCCCAGACCCCACCCCGGGAACCACCGGCCCATGTATACATATGCATATTTATAAATAGATTTCATATACATATGCATATATTTGTATACATTTATATCATATTTATATAGGCCTTATAGGCCAGTGTATCCTAAAGTGGGGTCAGAGGGAGCTCCAGGGGGCCCCCAGCCAAATGATGGCCAGGAACCAAAAATGTTATAAGCCTAGGCCTAAGCATAGTACGATATTCGATATATTGCGATATTTCCGATATATCGATATATTGTATGCAATTTCATCAACGATATATTACGATATCTGCAGCTACAAAATAGGTGCTGTCTATAGTGGTTGCACCACTCAAAACTAAATTAATACTCAATAAACTCCACCTTTGCCTCATAACCTCATCATAATACCTCACAAACACCACCAATTGACCATTATCACTGGTGTCAGTGGGGAAATGCATTCTGCAATTTGTATTCCCACAAAGCTGTTTGGACAAATCACCATCCAGTAATTCAGTACTTCTGGTTGCTGTGGAATCTGAGAGTGGGATTTGCTTTATTTTAGCTATAATTTCCTCCTTTTCTAAACATGTTGTTCATCACTTCATTATGAACAACATTAATATCGATATTTTAATAATCAATATCGATTATTTATCGCGGGAGGACGTATCGATATATATCGCCATATCGATATTTCAGCACACCCCTAAAGCATAGTTCCTTAAAATGTGTAAAAGTTTTTTTTAGGGCCGGGACTTTAACGCGTTAATTGAGATTAATTAACTACAGAAAAATTAACGCGTTAAAAAAATTAACGCATTTTAATCGCACTATTTTTTTCACCGCGGAACGTTGTCACTGGACAGTTTTCAGATGGACCGGCGCACCACCCAGTTCACCGAGTGAAGTGTCCGTTGTTACAGGGAGTGGAAACCACCCCCCTTTAGAATGGTATGCCCCAGCAGCATTGGGGGAACAATAACACCACCAGACAGTTCACCAGACCGGGGGAAGCCGCTGAGATCACTTTGCTTGTCCCCGTGGATTGGAAATAGGATTTAAAAGGCTATCCGATGATAGCGTGGATTACAGCACAGTTGTGTGCAATTATTCAATAAAGAATTCGCATATCACCGAAGACCGCACCTCGTCAAGCCTCCAGTATCGGCTCGATGCGAAACATGTTGCATGTTGCCTAGCCTGGAAGCTAACGTCAACAACAGTAGCTCTGGTCCTTAGCGTAGTTAGGAATCAGGAGGAGTTCTATGGTACTTAATTTGATCCTTTCCCCTCACACCCACAGAAGTGCAGGCTGTGCAGCCCCTTGTTTTTAGCACAAAAAAATATGTGAAAGCCTACTTTCCTCCTTCTAACACTATGGATCAGAGCTAACGTTATTCCAACTACCAGTAGCAATTCAAGGACCCGACCAGATGACATGGTTTCTAACTAAACGGTTATGGCCAAATAAAATGTAAAATCTGTGAATGGCTGTTACTGTATGTCCACGGAAGAAACACAGAGGTGCTTTCTTATGGTCATGTCACATATTTGCTGCACCAAGCCCCCCCCAACCCTGTGGAATGCATTCCCCAAACTCTCAGAAACATGCCCCCACCATCCAAACCTTCAATATTGCTTTCCCCAGCTATTTCATCTATTTAATTCCTTAGTGTTTTTCCTCTAATAAAGTTGGTTTTGATTTATCATGTCCCCCTTGTAAAGCATTTTTGGGTACTCAGAAAAGCTCTATATAAATTATTAAATTTGAGATATTATTATAATTTATTACCCCTATTATTACTACAAAAACAATGTTTTATTGCTTAAACTTATGTATTCACTATTCATTGATTCACTAGTATACCAAAATCCATTTAAAAAAATAGCTTTCTCACTGTTCTCGGGTCAAATAATGATATGCGATTAAAATGCGATTAATCGAGATTAATTAACTACAAAGCCTCTGATTAATTAGATTAAAATTTTTAATCGAGTCCCAGCTCTAGTTTTTTTTTACTTTGTTTTTATTTCAGTTTTGACAACTTATATGAATGCATTGTGGGAACCTTTTATTTTGTCCTTTGTCTTGTTCTTCAGCTGTTTACAAACATGTTAGACAAGAAATAATTAAAATATAAATCAAATGCATGAATCCAGATGCATAACAATTATGACTTATGATGTACAATGAACCCACTTTTTCATTCACATTTAATGTCATCAGGTTTGGAGGCTTGCCTTTCAGCTGGCATGGGAGCATGGCTGCTAATACAAATACAGACCAGCATCACCCGTCTCGGAGGATTCGGCACCTGCAAGTCCTTCCTACTCCACACCTGAGGACACCTCTAGTCCACGCTAGGCCAGACAGGCCAAGTATGGGTGAGTATTTTGAATATTGTTGTAGAGGCATGTACATAATCTGTGTGTGAGAGACGTGTGCATGTCTAAGTGGTTATTGTGATGTGTTGCACAAGAAATATCTATTATCCTGTCTATTATCCTGTCAGTAAGGGACATTTTCAGTTGCCTGCTTCTTGTGCTGACACTTTACGGCAGTTGTCAAGAGTATGCATACATGTAGAACGAGTTATGTCAACTATAATCATTATAGATAATTAACATTCACTGTGATACCTATCATTGTTGTAGCCTGCCATTTTTTGTATTTTTTATTTGGTCATCTTTTTTGCTTATGATGAAATGAACGAGATACCAGGTCTGTGTCTTGTAATTCTGATCGACACCGCTTCTGAGCGACATCGAGGTGGAGAGATAGTCTCTTCACTCAGAGAACAAAGGTTACAAAGTAACCATACGTTCTCTATCGTATCGAGACTATCTCTCCACCCAACATATTTCATATGTATGGGGAACTCTGTAAGACACCTCGTGAGGAAGCGAAGCAGTCCCAGAACCCCGAAGACAACACCAGTGGGCTCCGACCCAGCACATACTAAATTTTGAATTATTTATCATGTATGTTCAATACATAATGTATGTAATGTATTTACAACCCCTGGAACGGCCGGACAGCCAGACGCCATCCGCCGCCAAACGCTAGACGCCACCCAGAGCCCGGCCCCGCAAGGCACTAAGGTCAGAGACCGCAGGGGTGAAGGGCCGCCCAAGCCAGCCCACCAGACGCAAGGCTGGCTTGATTGGTGAAGGTGACAATGACACCCACCGCTGAGTAGCATGCGAGACCAACTCCCCGAAGGGAGCGAATGCTGCATGTTCAGCCAGTATAACCAGGTGAATGTAGACGGAGTAGACTAAGTCGCCGCTGTGCAGATCTCTGTCAGAGACGCACCTTTCCGCAGGGTCCCCAGGTGGAGTGTGCCTGCCCTCCAGGCGGCACTGGTACTCCTGCCTGTTTGTGATCCATGCACTCTCACTTGAAGCACTCAAAGAGCTGGTCCGTTATTCTGTGGGCCTTGTGTGGCCCTGACATCCGACTCTAATGCTCCAATAGGGCAGAGTGGGGACCGACTCCGTCTCTGCACGTCGACTGTCTGTATGACGACGGTAGGGCAGAGCTCAACCACCTGATTGAGACGTGCCCTTTTGAAAACATTGGGGAGAAAAGGCCGGTTTGGGGCATAAGTAATAACTATACCATCATCCATAGGCCTGCAGAGCTCAATATGGATTGACAGAGCTCGCAACTCCCCCATTTCTACTTGCAGATGTGACGCCGACAAGACTGCTGTCTTGAGCATGTCAGGCTCACTGACTAAATGTCGTAGAGCCTCCAGGGCTAACCCCAGATGGGCCTGATTGGGTCCCTAACCTGAGCCCCCAGGAAATGCACTTATTTTCTTTGTAACGAGGTTACTGTGGTCTGCAGGGCCTGCGCTCCCGCTCAAGTCAGCCTGCCGAACACTCGGTCAGCTGACTGTTGAAGCCCTGTTCTCAGAACCAGAATGATCCTTATTGTCGCATCACAGTTTTACAAGTAAAAAGTGGATGGCCTTCGTTTTTGTGCATAGTTCCCATCGCGTTTATGCTGCAGAGCTAAGCACACACACAGTGAGAAGGGTGCTGGCTGCCACACTGATACCACCTATGGTAGAACCTGATAAATGCTGACAGCGTCGATCAAGAGGCTGTCCCACAGGTCTCAGATTGGAGGCCCTGTGTGGACATGTGCACATGTTCCTGTTGGGGCTGGCCTGCCTGCCCACCTATATGCCTGCTGGATTGTTTCACAAGCCAATGAGTGAAGTCCAGTCTTGGAGACTATCTGCAGTTAGGCCCATTTAAGGCCATGAGAAGAACACTGAGGAAGGCCCCCCTGCTTCACCACCCTGCTTAGGAGGGTGGGAAGGGTGAAAATCAATAGACTGAATGGCTCACACTCCGATCAGGCCGTAGGGCAAAATGCAGGGATTGGTGCCGACAACACCTAAGCATTGCCATGTAGGAAGCGGCAGCACCCCTCACTGACAGGGACATTCTTGTGGCTGACACTGCTAACAGCAAGAATGCTGTCCTGTGAGAAGCCATTGCAGCCCAAGTCTCCATGGGCTTAATTGGCTCATGCCGTAAGGCAGACAGTACCACCCCCCGAGGAGGGACTGCTGGCCTATTGTGTGAGGGATGAACGGTATGAGGAGCAACTGGATGACTGTTGTGTCGCCCTTGTGTGGGACGGTGGCCCGCCCTGTTTCCAGATCCCTGGCCTAGCCACACGATTACCTCTGGATGAGGAGGGAGCTCACTCCGTGGCTTCGGTAACCGGTCTCCAACACACAGAATTACACCCAGGTGTTTAAACGACCATGCCGTAATACAACCTTATGGTGGTTCTGCTCACCCCTGACAGTCACACCATGACTGCCCTCAGCCCTAAGGGGCGGAGGCACAACCTGAGGGTGGCCCGACTCACTAGAGCAAGGGACCGAGTCCCTGCTTTCCCCTCTAACACATGCCGAGGAGCGCTGCGGACTGTGAGAGTTGACGCCTGCAAGGCCTCTTGTCGAGGTGCCGGCCTAGGTGCCCAAAGTGCTGCAGGTGCCTGGCCACGTTGTTGTGGCACTGCACCTCTGAGCGAGCACACACCATTCAGTTATCCAATTTAGGATGCAAAGGCCCTCCCGCCAAGGACTGCGACTGCTAGACATATGCCGAATGGGAGGATACGGGACTCAAAGGTTCCGTCGTCAGTGTGTCAGTGTGTCAGACCCGGGATCTGAGTATAAACATCCCCAGTTGAGCATGGCAAGCCAGTCGCCTTGGAGGATGGTGAAGAATATAATCTACAGAGGAGAGAGTGCTTTTCCTCTCCCCATAGAGCATAAACAGACGTTAAATACTTAGACTAGAAAATACTCAGGCAAAAATACGGAGAAGTTCTACAGACAGATAGATGGATGAAGAAGCACAGGCATTCAGATGGATGAAGGTTCCGGAGTTCCATTTTATTTGCAGAGTTCAGAATACAGCATCAGCCATGGGGACAGAGCCCCATGGATCCTTCAGCCTCTCGGCTTCCAGACTAACACACACTAACACAAGCATTTTCAGTAGACCTTATACAGATACAGAGACAACAACAGGAAATGCAAAGGTGGTCTCAGGTTACCCTACCCCCCTATACCAAATGGTCATGTCTAAATAAGGTAGTGGTCACCAGGAAACAAGCCCAGGAGGCACAGTAGGTGTCCTGGCCTACTATCAGCAAGCCAGATCTTTAGGGTCCCTCCTGCAGCTGCCCATGCATTCTGTCTAAACACGTCATGTCACTCTCTCAGGCCATGAGAGACAAAGATCCACTTTAGTTTAAAACATGGTTCTTTATGCTATATTAATGTGAATTGTGATTTCCAGATACATCAGACCTCCCTTTGAGGCAACCATGCCTCATAAAACGAATATGGAAACACAATTGACCCTCGTCCTCCCTTTGGCACTGACTGGAACATTAAAAATATGACACAAAGAAATCAACAATTACAGTAGAATTCAAAAATGGTTTGCAGACTTCTAGGCATTCAAATCACATAACTCGTTACCAGTGTTCTCATTCCATTACAGTATTATCATCGGTGTGCTTATAGAACTCCCTTCTGTGTTCTCTCTTACACCCTAACTTCTCTGTACTGTAATTAACTTCACTTTAAAC
Organism: Electrona antarctica; assembly: GCF_951216825.1. Lineage (NCBI taxonomy): Eukaryota > Metazoa > Chordata > Actinopteri > Myctophiformes > Myctophidae > Electrona > Electrona antarctica. Next base: position 150,697 of record NW_027638410.1, on the reverse strand, counting down.
CTTTACATAACTCAAAACATGATCATTGACATAAATGATAACCCGTAAACATATATCTGACATTTAAACACAATACACCGTCGCTGAATCCAACCCCTTTTGCTTCACTCCAAAGCACCCAATTATTGAATTACAAAGTGTGTTACGGTTCTTCAAACTTTACATCTGAAGCTCTTAGCTTCAGTTAATGTCAAGGATAAATGTTACCATAGTCATCCATAAAATGATTCATTTTTGTTTAGTTAACTCATCTTTAGGACATGCAGAAATCATCTATAATTATTTCAACACTCTAGATTCCCCAAGGCTCGTACAAATAACAGCACTGCGGCACTTACAACATTCACTTCATGACCCCTTAGGTCATGGACGGACCAATGCGAGACCTGACCACCTCTTTGTGATTCACACCCACGAAACAACATGTAAAAAACGTGCATGCTACTATTATTCACTTACGTTAAAATCCTAGAGTAATTTATATAACTTTAGAGTTTTCCCCACATGTCATAGCAGAAATACTTTCGTTGACTTTTCCCATTCACAAATTTATTCGAACAAAAATAAAAACTTTATGCACAATTAGGACGATTAACACTTATGCGTACGACAGGAGCGCTGTCTTTCGCCTGACAAAGAAACATCTAACTAATTTTACTCCGGTCAATATTTCTATTCAGATCCGAATCTCCCTTAGGCATATCATCCCCATTAAGCCAACTTCCCTAATTAAATACCTGACACATAAAATCAACATACATGCCCATTACTATGTTGAACTAGACAAACGTAGACATACATTTGGAATCAAATGGAACGATATCCATCTGATATAATAGAATCTTCTGTAACGTTTCTTCTCCTTTTGTCTCACCTTCGTCATCAGTCAGCGCACACGGGCCAAACGAGGTTGTGATTGTGCAGTACACTTATGCACCGCATGGCGTAGGCCGCTCTGTTGTCGAGTTGCCCTTTGTCCCGTCCGGAAACTTTCATTCTGAATTCTGATCTGAATTCACTTTATCACCTCCTCCCTTTCAGTCATGACAATACAACATGACTAAAAAAACGAGAAAGTGAATCAGTGTCATCACAGGAGCATGTAGGCCTCTGCAAGGCAGAAACCTGTGATGCGCCGTGTTGCGAGCTTGTAGATCAGCCCTGTCGACGGAGCCGCTGAATGGAACGAAGCCACGACGCCTCGCCGCCGGCGCCTGCCGAGTCGAGACGCTCCGTGAAGAGTCAACGAAGCGGCCATCGCCCCCCTTGGACCGCTGACCGCCGATGAACGCACACGGGCCGGGGCACGCTGTGCTCCGTAGCACCCCTCTCCCCGCCGTCCAGCCGCCGAGCATCGCCTCTGGTCACGATCGCCGAGAGCATCACGCCGTTGCCCATCGCCGCTCCTCGGTGCAGGCCGCCTCCGTCGTGGTGGTGATGAATGAAACCCCCCCCACCGCGCCGGGCAGGCCGTCGCCATCGTCTCGCCGGTTCGACTGCAGTGCGCATAGCGCCGTCTTCGTCGCCGTTCCCCTCCGTCCAAAAAATTGCCGACCGAAACATCTATTAGACTGAATTGTCAATTGTCCACTGGTTCTCTCGCCTGACGCAAAAATGCATCAACACGACCGGGTAATCGCACCACTTTGAAGAATATAATCTACAGAGGAGAGAGTGCTTTTCCTCTCCCCATAGAGCATAAACAGACGTTAAATACTTAGACTAGAAAATACTCAGGCAAAAATACGGAGAAGTTCTACAGACAGATAGATGGATGAAGAAGCACAGGCATTCAGATGGATGAAGGTTCCGGAGTTCCATTTTATTTGCAGAGTTCAGAATACAGCATCAGCCATGGGGACAGAGCCCCATGGATCCTTCAGCCTCTCGGCTTCCAGACTAACACACACTAACACAAGCATTTTCAGTAGACCTTATACAGATACAGAGACAACAACAGGAAATGCAAAGGTGGTCTCAGGTTACCCTACCCCCCTATACCAAATGGTCATGTCTAAATAAGGTAGTGGTCACCAGGAAACAAGCCCAGGAGGCACAGTAGGTGTCCTGGCCTACTATCAGCAAGCCAGATCTTTAGGGTCCCTCCTGCAGCTGCCCATGCATTCTGTCTAAACACGTCATGTCACTCTCTCAGGCCATGAGAGACAAAGATCCACTTTAGTTTAAAACATGGTTCTTTATGCTATATTAATGTGAATTGTGATTTCCAGATACATCAATGGCTTGCCAGACCCTCAGCCCTTCCTTGCCAGGAGACTGCTGTAAGCAGCACACAACCCCCCGAAGACATAGTGGAACCCACCCAGGGGTCCACCTGAATTGTCTTCCAGGACAGCCCCGAGAGACAGCGGGTGGGGTCTGGGGCCTTAACTGTCAGGACTGAGGGATGGGCTTAGCCCGCCGAGCACATTTTAGCCATACCCCACCGGTTGGCCTGTAACCGGAAACGTAGGTCCCTGGAACTGCCAAACCTGACTGGGGTTGCACAGCCTGAGGGCAACCGAGGCAAGCTGCTCACGGCTGCTTGTGGAGGTGGACATCCTGTACACCTCCACAGCCTCCTTAGGATGCTGTAGCAAAGCACTGGCCTTTTGGCCAAACATGGCCGACGGCTCAATAGGCAGCGTCATTGGGGGAGCTTGGTCCTCCTATCGCAGCTTGGATTGGGGCCGCCACAGATGGCACCTCATCAAAGGGCATCAATAGCATTGCCCGCTGCTGCTGCCTGGGGAGCCTGGAAGCCAGTAGCTGCAGCTCCTAAAGGTCCGGGCCCTTATGGTCACATAAGCGCCGCATATAAGCCGGTGCTGAAGCAGTGACAAGATAGGCCTGTGTTTACTGGCTGCGCCTAGATAGCCATAGTGCATTCTCGGGATGAGAAGGAGCTTACTTTGTGGTTTCGAACCGGTAACCGGATTATACCATGCAAGTTTACACATATAGGTGCGTGAACGGCCTTGCCGTGATACACCGTACAGTGTACTCCACCCGACAGCCGCGGCACACTCCGCTGAGTTACCGAAATTGGCGAAACTACATCACGGACGCGTGAGCTGACACAGTCAGCGATACGCCGTATATACAGTAGTGTGCAAAGGGCTGTGATTTCAGGGCTTGCTCCTGGCAGACTCAGCACGTCCTGTCTGTGTCACTGAACCAAGTTCCACAGACGGAACTACACCACGGTCGCGTCGACTGACACAGTCAGCCAGACGCCGTATAGTGCGCTACTAAACCTGAACGCGGAAGCTGGCTGCCACGGCAGCCATACGCTCGTGTGGTGTTTGAATGGACTGTCTGCTCTGATCCCAAGGGATTTGGTAGTTTTAACTACGAACGAGCCACGATCGAACCCCGAGAGGGACGACTCTCTGAACTGCAAAGTGCAGTGGATGAATAGGGTCCAATACTCGTAAGTAGTCTGATGGATTTATAATTAAGATAAAACCCATTTGTTGCATATAAAATGCCAAAGGGACAATTAAGGATTCCAAGGATATAAAAGGACTGTATTATACTGAATTACTGAGCTACACAGGGCTAAAACTATAAAAAAATACTTCTAAGAAAGTATTTAAAAGTACGGAGGAATACTCAGCACCACAACTAGGCAGAGAGCCTATGACCAAGTTAACCATTAGTTTTAAGCAGGAAATACTCTTTTAGAAAAATACCTTTAGTTAACCAATAAAAAGATGACACCACCAGGAAGAAGGATTGTCCAGTCAGCAGATTATGGTTTAGGTCTATTCATTTTCAGATCAGAGAGACAGAACAGATCCGCATACAGCCAAATTACAAAAAACTCTCACCCTGTGCGACAAACGGCACAGGGTTCTCTCTCTGCCGGACACAATCATGTGCCAGGCATTCATACTGTAGAATACAATTGTTGATACACATTTCATTGGAGGAACAGACAGTTAATTTCCACTATGCCACGCTGGCACATAGGTGTCGAGCGCTCATTGGACCAGCACATAGGTGATGAGACTGATATTGTGACAGCTTCCTTCGTTCCGACATTGATGTCCATAGACCGGGAAAGCACAGAGGCTGGCGTTGCTATGGCAACCTGTTGATAACTTTCCCTGCACTGTGAACTTTCGACAGCGAGAAATGCTCCTTCTCACTAGGCATCAAGGCCACACTGATATCGAAGCAGCTGCATGTAAACTCAAATCAAAACAGCACACTACAGTATGGTGAATTTACTTGACTGGGGACAGACATTATGGAGACCGAATAAGGAGTCAACAAGATATTAAATGGGACAGATGAAAACATATTTTGGCCATAAACATGGATGACATGACATAAATAGGATAAGGAGAACACGGTCTGGGCCAAAAGGGAACATATTGACACAAGTCCACAAAAATACCCAAAATAGCAGATCTACCAGATCTATCATAGTCCTCACAGTAAACTTCCAAAAATCCATCTGTACAGACCTGTCTACACCAGACCGGGCAGGAAAAGAGGTGGAGCCATAGCCTGAGCTTGGTTCATCCAGCTCTGCCCCCCTGGGACGTTTAGTTGGGCTGAAGTGTAAACAGCTAACTTTTTGCCTCAAACAACAGGCTCCCATTGCCTCCTAGCCTCAACTGGCAAGATGAAGAATTCATACAGGAGGCGGGATCTTTGTGAGCTGCTATGGCATGACCGGGGCCCCACAGGTCACCCACTGGTCATGGCCAACCTCTGTGGGCATATGTGCCCCACGCAGCCCAAGAGAAACCCCTGCTGTTTCCATTTCATTTAATACCTATATACACTATTATTTTAATATATTATATTAAATAAATACACATTCAACTGTTTGGACATGCTCAAAAACGGGGAGTATAGTAATGTGCTTGAGAAGTGAGGGTCACAGTTTACACTGCTGTCTCTCAGTCACATATTGATATTCATGTGTTGTTGTTTTGTTTTTGTTTTGTTTTGTTGCAATTTGTAACATGTTTCGTGTGGATCCCAAAAGACTAGCTGACTGCCATGGCATCAGCTAATGGGGATCTTTCCGAATAACCAAATAAATAAACAACAGCCAGCAGAGCTTCTATAATCTCTCTCTATCTCTTTCTCTGGAGGAGGTCACACCTGAACTCCACAGCTGCGCTGAGGCACAGAGTGTTTGAGTTGGAGACAACACTCTGCTCCAAACTTTTTGCATTATATAGTGTATATACGTATGCAGATTTCCGCTGTTTGGCCCATGCTTAGAACAGGGATTTATGAGTCCACTCCAGGCAACAATTACCCTACGATATATCACCGTGATGTCACGGGGATGTCACCCACGGGATTCCCTGCACAGCACTGGAGACCAGACTTTGTTTGTTGTGGAATTAATGTATGCGGCTGCCCCGCTGTGTCAGCGAGACAGCCGCGGCGCACTCCGCTGCATGCGTTAGTTGGCATTCAGCTCGTCCTGTCTATGACAGAACCACCACCGTCGTGTGAGCTGACGCCCGTCAGCAATACGACAGTACGGTGCGCTGACAGCTTGCTCCGTGACGTCACACGGGATTCCCTGCGTGTCATGTCACTATCCACACTGTTAGTGTGGACTTTTTTCTTAGGCTCAATTCGGAGGATAAACTTGCTCCGTGGCTTCCCCCGTCCGCACGGGTTGTACCACGCAGTCTACACCGGAGTGCGTGAACGTTTTTTGCCGCAATACACCCCAGGGAGCTCTCTCTCACGAGGCGAAGCAAAAAACACAGCCCTACAGATGCGGAAGTCGCCCCAGCGACAATACGCCTATGTATACTATACAGTGTAGTGTGCTGTGTTAAACGCAGCCTGGCAGGGCTGTTGTTTCGCTGCGCCAATCGCAGGTCCACTCCAGCCCACGGAATATGCAGCACGGATGCATTAACTGACGCCACGCCAGTGATACAACCGTATGGTGCTATTATTCCGCTGCCTTTAAGGGTTACCGGGCCACTGGTCCTGCCTGTGTCCCTGCACACAGGTCGACAGACAGGCTACACCACAGGAGCGTAAACTGGCGCCCCGCCAGCAATACCCCTGTATAGTGTGTTATATCGCCATCGGATTCCTTCATTTGTTTGTTCTACATACCTACAAACGAGCTGTGTGACAGCAATCCCGAGAGGGGCGAACCACGCCAGCTCTCTAACCTGCATCCTGCAGTGCAGTAGATTAATCCGGCTGCCAGAACTCGTGAGTAGTTGCTTTTCAAAATGTCTAAAAAATGCAGTTATTGTTGATAACTTGCTCTGCACTTCTGTCGAGGAGACCACGTCTTGGACTGCTCGGTGGAGATCAAAAAATCAGTGTAATCACGCACACCTGGGCCTTATATACCTGTGCGTGCCAGTACAACTGGTGTGTCTTAAAGAGATATCCACGTCACAAGTGAGGTGGGGTCATTCCCCATACATATGAAATATGTTGGGTGGAGACTAGATAGTCTCGATACGATAGAGAACAGATTCTACAGTCTTGTTGAAGAAGCTGAGTTTGGTTTGTCGGGGAAGGTTGGTGTTCCATATACTGGCCATGCCATTCAGGGTCCTCCATGCAAATGCCTTCCACACTTTTAGATCTTGCTCTGTTGAGTTGACCCATGAGGCCAGGTATTTGAAGTCATTGACTTCCTTCAGAGCAGTGCCGCCTTTGTTAATAATAGTAATAATAGTGTACTACTTTAAGTAATGTGATTCAACACTACAGTATATTTTTGTTGAGGGGTTGCAAAGCAAAGATGAAAGTAGAGATCTAAGGTGCATGGCTTAACAAAATCATGTAATAAGTAGGGTAAATAAAATGTATGTATTTATTGTTTTCTCATTTTGCATGAACTAGGTATTTTAATTTATTTCAGTGCAGAGAGAACGACTTGGAATTTTTCTCTGACAGAAGTTCTGAAAGTAGATGCTCCGTGAATGCTCGTCATTCACATTGCGCGTTTGAACGAGTTGATTACAGATTTTATTTGTCCTAATTGTGCAAGGAACGGGCTTCAAATCTGTATTGATCCAGTGAATGAGGGGTTCTGCAGCTCACTGCTCCTGAAGTGCACTTTGTGAGTGATGATCAATACAATAAAAGTGTCATTTGACATAAACGTGCGCATGGTGCTTTTAGCTCACGAGTTGGGACTGGGTTTTGCAGCCCTCAGAAAAATGAGCACGGTTTTGGGCATCCCTGGACTCCATCTGAAGACTTATCAGAAACGCAGCAAGAGAGTAGCAGGTATGGAGAGAAGCCCCTGACTGCAGCCCGCAGATCGGGGCGGGGCTTCTCCTAGGAGGACTGGGTGGGGTTATGGAGGAGGAGTGGGTGGGGTTTTGAGAGGAGTAGGTGGGGTTACTCCCTATGGTTACACCCAGCCCCTGGAGTGAAGGGTACTAAACCCCGCAGAGGATTGCGGAAGTGAGTGGCTACAAACCTATGCTACAAACAAACTCTTACACAGTCTTACACACGCCCGGTTCCATGTTGAAATACGACCACAGCAGTACAGTTAAACCATGGAAGTAAGTGATATTATGTATTCATGATATTATGTAGCTTAATATTAAATTGTCATGCTAAAACTGTGCAGCGCAATAGTGAAATCTGTGCAAGGCACTTGTCATTAGAGCTACATGTTTACAGTGATGGAATGGTGTTGACAAATTAGCCTATTTGAACACCAATGTTTATGTACAGTTGTAAGCACTAGCTGAAGTTATATGTTGAGTGAGTCTACACAATAAAACAATAATAGTTTATTTTTATTACCTGTTGTGTCTAAGCTTGTTTTCTCTTATGTAGAGACACGTTACTGTTTTAAATGAGGGTGGTTGGAGTCCCAAAGGCATATTGCAGTACCACTCAACTGTACAGATGAAAATTTCTGCCCTTTCAATGGTGCCCAGCATGCAGTCGACTATCATATCACAGGCCATGCGTCAGTGAAGCACAGAGGTACAATGGAATATCATGTTTCTTGATTTGCTCAATTATTAGCATGCACCTTTTTATTTATTATTTTGTTTGTTTTTTCCTCCTGCATTTGAAAACAATGCTAAACTCTGCCATGGGATTCATTGTCCTAAAATATTATGTTACCATTTACACTGGGATTCATGCCATTTTCTCTCTATGACACTCTTGGGTAAACCACACCCTGAGGTCCCCCACTCGCACCCAGTAGCCGAGGCCTGTGGACAGCCGACAGCGGTCCTCAAACCAGGCCCTGAGGTCCCCCCCTCGCACCCAGTAGCCGAGGCCTGTGGACAGCCGACAGCGGTCCTCAAACCACGCCCTGAGGTCCCCCCCTCGCACCCAGTAGCCAAGGCCTGTGGACAGCCGACAGCGGTCCTCAAACCACGTCCCAAGGTCCCCCCCTCACACCCAGTAGCCGAGGCCTGTGGACAGCCGACAGCGGTCCTCAAACCACGCCCTGAGGTCCCCCCCTCGCACCCAGTAGCCGAGGCCTGTGGACAGCCGTCAGCGGTCCTCAAACCACGTCGAGGTCCCCCCCTCGCACCCAGTAGCCGAGGCCTGTGGACAGCCGACAGCGGTCCTCAAACCACGTCCCGAGGTCCCCCACTCACACCCAGAAGCCCAGGCCGTGGCTCCTCCAAAGCACATGTCAAAGCCAACCAAAGTCATGGTAACGTGTCCACACTGTGGTGATGATGAGAAACAGGAGCCATAGCTGAGATCTCCTTTTTGTATCACATTGATCTCATTTATGGCTTGAGAAACCAACGAGAAATAGACGAGCTCTCAATCTTGGATTCTGCTTTCCTCTGGGTTGTCTTAAGTTCTGAGCCAGTTTGTGTCTTAATTAGACAGTATTGTCTACCAGTTGTCTTGTCTGAAGTTGTTGGACTTTTGAGGTCCAAAAAGTTTGAGAGCCACTGGTGTAGGCAATTACACCTGGTTTACTGTTGAGGTGCAATAACTATTATATTGAAGTGCAATACATATATTGAAGTTGAAGTGTATCTCTCCCTCATGGCAAAAGGTTATTATGTCTTATGTGTAAGTTGTAACTTGTAAGTACCTGTCTATGCTGTTCTACTCTATGCACCTGGCTTGTGAAACCTGCTCCCAAAAACAATCCAAAAACTTTTTTACGCAAAGTTACTTTTCCTAGTAACTAGTTACTTTTACAATAGAGTAATTCAGTTACTAACTCAGTTACTTTTTTGGAGAAGTAACTAGTAACTATAACTAATTACTTTTTTAAAGTAACGCGCCCAACACTGCTCTCCACCCACATTGTGCCAGCTTATTGCATGAGTGAAATAGGCTCTCTCCCTCTCTGGACTATTGTGTGGGGGAAATCATCTCTCTCCCTCTCCACCCACATCGTGCCAGTTTATTGAGAGTGTACACACAATGGAACAAAAAGTTTGATAGTTGTATTATTCTCTCACCTGTCATGTTCAGAACAGCGCCAATCTCTGCCCACCTCTTCTCCTTCAAAGGGCGGTTGTGGTGTGCCTCGCATGACACATTAAAAAGGCATTCATGTTCTTGCCACAACTCTATAAACGTTTCATCCATAGTTTGCGTCCAAATCACCTTTGATGATGGTTCACCGTTGCTCTCCATTATATTCTTTATACTTTATACTATATACTTTATATTCTCTCTCAATTTAAATTCAATTCAAGTTCTCTCTCTTTCTTTCTCTCTTCTGTGTTGAAACCCGAAACCCGCCCTTTGTATTCCCGCCTCCAAGCACCAAGCACCGCGCCAGAATGAATGATGTCATTATCCAGCGCCTCCCGAGCGGAGGCGGGGGGGGGGGGGGGGGGGGGGGGGGGGGTAGAGGGTGCAGAGCGGGGCAGAAATATCAAACATTCTTGATGTTGATCGGGCCGATCCCGATCGCGCTGTGAGCGGCCCCGAGCAGATCGGAGGGATTACGATTGGATCTTTTATACACTCACACTAGACGATAATTTATGCCCGAGAATCGCTCCCGAATGAGTCGGGCACCCCCTGAGCGTAAAAAAATGCCCGATTATCGGCTAGTGTACGGCCACCTTAAGGCTCTGAAAAAATTACGTGCATGTCTACTGTACACCATGTTGGCACAGCTACCCTTGGAAAAAAAACACTGATAGACAGTTTACTGTAAGCCTATACTGTATACAAATTTTGTAAGTAAATTATGAGTCACCGTAAAATCATGTCCGGTCTTCTCCGTCCATGCACCAGGGCGTATTTGCTGTGCAATCCGCCTAATAGTAAACATATACAAAAATAAATAAATTATATATATATATATATATATATATATATAAATATATATAAATATATATATTTTTTTTAAACCATCCTGCTGCAGCGTTAACACCCATGTGAAAATGGACCATATCTCGATCCAAACACCCAGCAGGGCAGCAGGGCCAGTACCTGGGCTCTTGCAACAGATATACAAAAGTGTCGATTAGAATTTGGATAACTGGATGTGATGTTATAGTCACATTGAAAGGTGAGACCATGAGAATATAGGGGGGGGGGGGAACTCTGTTGCAAGTGCTCGCAGAGTACTTGCAAAAACCTTTTCACCCGAGTGCAAACAGAAACATGCAACCTGGCAGTTGGAACATAGCCATACTGTTTCTTTTTTGTGATCTGAGAAAAACAATTTCCTGAACAATCTTACGCTCCGATCCGTAACCTCTTGGGCCGCTTCAGGACTTCCTTGTAGTCACATCTCGAAACAACCTGCTCATGCTTTTAACACTGCTCGTACTGCTGTCAATAAATTCTAACCGTATAATATGGAAACCAAAACATGCAAACTGGCTTTCAGAACATAGCCACAAAAACATGCAAACTGGCTGTAGGAACATAGCCATAGAATATCAGGGGCTATAGGAACTGTGGGAACATAGCCCAAACATTGCCATATGAACATGGCAGTTTCCTATCTATAGACCTGAAGATGGATCTGTACTGGGCATCACCAAATCCTGATGCATGGGATGGGTAAAGGGAGTCTAAAAACAATATCTCCATCAGGAGTGGCTTCATGACCTATGGTGGGTAAGATTAGATGCACAAGGCCTTAAGTTATGGAGACTACGTGGCAGTTAAGTTAATACATTATATAATAATGAAAACACCATACAGCATTCAAATCTCTGAAATATACATATCCACGGGGTGCATACTTAGTTTAGACTTGGTTAGACAAGGTTGGTGAGGAGTACGTTAAAACGACCGGATTAAGGTTGGTGCGGGGTGCATTAAGGGTTGGGAGAGGGTTAAGGTTAGGTTTAGGTGCGCTGCCCCGTGGGAGGTTAGGGTGAGGGTTTGAGATAGGTTGTACGACTAATGACTGGTCTAACCAATTACTTTGCCACCTCTTTCCCTGCAAATGGCCTGATATCAGGTTGAATTGTCAACCCCGTTTCCACTTGTCTAACAGTTTCCAGTCGGACCCATTTCTGTGTGGGAAATCCCCATGGGTGATCAGCAGGCCCGAACGGAATACGCGGCCGCGGTGTTCCGATGAAAACGCCGCAGATTTTCCGCGGAAATTTAACCCGTTCATGTTGTAGTTTACTTTACCCAGGCCAGCATAATATTAACCAGTGGATGCATCCCGCCCCTCCCTCCTCCGCTCATTCTCTACTGCTGACTAATATGTTGGAGGCTCTGGACGAGAATATTTAATATAGCTTTATATCTGTTACCTTCGCTGCCCTGGCTGCATGGCTGGCTGTCACTAGTGTCCAAATGCCGGTGGTCGCATATTGCTCGCACTCGTGCACAACGCAACAAATAAACTTCGGGAGAGAACGCCACTATAAGCACTTTTCATGGCCACGGACAACGAGAGCACAGTCTAACTGCGGAGGGAGAGTGAGAGCTGTTTCTGTTTGTGGCATGACGTGCTGCGAGCTCGCAGATCTACGCTTCATGCAACGAATGTACCCGTACGTTTGTTCTATTAAAGGGTAGATCGCTACCGTTTGGGGGCTTAGCAGCCCCCCAGACGGTAGCCGATCTAGCCTTATAGAACGAACGTACCGATATGCTGTGAGCCTAGCCTGTTGCTAACGCGACCCCCCTCCTCTCTCTCTCTGCATATCTCTCTCTCTCGCTCGCGTCTCTCTCTCTCTCTCTCTCGCGCGCGTCTCTCTCTCTCTAACGCAACTTTCTAACGCGACTCTCTCTCCCCCGTTGAAGTTGCAATAGTTGGATCACTGCAGTGTGCACTGTTCATATTAGCTGCTTTGATATTATAGGAAATGGCCTACCATACATTTTTTATTTTACATTTTATGTTATTAGTATTTGCATCTGAACTTGCCATTAGCCTAACTGTAGGCATAGATACATACCATACCATAGCCTATTTGAAAATTGATGTTGATTTTATTATGGTATTTGCCATAGGCAATATGCCAATATTGCCCGTGTGAACTGAGTGGTGTAAGGTCTTATATAGAATGATCAGCTGTGGTCTGACGTAATGTCTGACGTAATGAAATCACACCCGTGTGAACTGGGTGACCATAGCAACCATGCACATTTTTTGGTACGAACAGACAGACAGACAAACAGACAGACACGTAAACTAACAAAGCCAGTTGTAGTGGTTTACACCACTCAAAAAAAATGACCAGTGAGCACCTGCAACTGCACTTTTTAATATTTTATGAGGACTTGGTTTCAATAAATGAGTCCAGTACATTTTACAGGGTTCTAACTGTCTAACAGACCCAAAATGTGATTTATTCATTATGATCAGTTTGAAAAGTAGAAATATAGGCCTCCTTCTTATAGCTGCCTCCTTCCAATAAAAGCCTGGTATCAGAATCGGTTAAGACAAATAAAAGCCCCGGATTATAAATGAGGATTTACGGTAGATCTTAATTACTTTGTTGTGGTACTTTAAGGTTTATTTGGCATATTTAGAGTTATTTTTGCTCTAAACACATTGATTATAGTCCTGGATAACTGTCTAAAACCTTAAAAGAAAAAAGAAAAACTCAGCAGAATCCCGCAGATTTTCCTCCGGAATCACCGCAGAAAAACAGAAAAAAACCCGCAGATTCCGTTTGGCCTTAGTGATCAGTACAGACCAATGTACCCACCTTTAATAATAAATACAATTCATATAATCCAGGACAACACAAAAGACATCCATCCTTATAAATCACTTCAAACCAGAGTGCTGTTCGGATTTCAAAAATCATTCTTGTTTCCCCACAAGCATTTGGAGGTGGTAAGGCTGATGTAACCAATTATGTCTATGAGAGACACGGCACTGGAACCTCAATTAACTTATTGCATTGCTGTTTCTCTTCCCAACATGATTATTAGCCGTTATAAGTTATGATGCCAGACCAGAAGTGGTCAACTCGTGGAGTGGACAGAGACCATAGACTCAAGCAATGGCCTAAGTCAGTGGTTTTCAACCAGTGGTCTGGGGACCACCGGTGGTCCTTGAGGGGGATCCAGGTGGTCCCCAGCTAAATGATGTTGGTAACCAAATGGACCCTTATATATCTATATTCTTGACAGTGTAAAATGACACAAAATAGATTCACTCTCAAAAGTTAAATTATTGTTAAACATCTGCATTACTTAACTTACAAGAAGTCTACATAAACTATTAGCGATTGTAGAATAAACAATCTCAGTTTTGGGTCTGAGAGGCTAAATCTCTTATTGGAGAATAAATATTGGACCCCGATAGGAAAATGGTTGAAAACCACTGGCCAAGTGACTGGTGTGAATCCCTAAGACTGATACGACTTTTAAAATGTAAATGACTAATAAAAGGTAAGATGATTATGGACTGCCATAATTGGCAACCATGGCTGATGTTACATATTTTTTTGTATCGCAAAGTCGTTACACATTGTACTTACACACAAAATGTAGTGATCTACCCCAATTGTGGCTTTGCTCCATGCTGGAAAGACAACCAGGTGCTCCAAGTCGATATCATCCTAATATTTGGTTGAAGGTTATGCGTTAGTCATACAATCCAATAACAAACAGTTGATTTAAAAACATCTGAGAGATATATAGCTAAAGTTGACATGAGTTTAAATTTAAGATATTCAGTTGAATCAGTAGTATTTGACAAACTCACTGGAAAGTTTACATGGAGGTTGCCTGCATCCATACGCACTTCCATGTAGGAATTCCATGAAACCAGCCAGCTCTGGTACAAGTTATATTCTTCTGAGGATATCCCCTTGATCTTTACTGTTGCCCTGGTGGAACACATCACTCAAAGCGAAATGATCCGACGACCCAGTGAGAGGGTGGCCGTTTTCATCTGCTGGCACCTTCGAGAGCTTCAACCAAGGCAAATTGACACAAAGCTTTCCCTCTGAAGCCTACTTGATGTTGTCTGGGCTCGGCTCTACCAACTTGCCTTGGAAAGGTTCAAAGATCTTCGGCGCCCTTTTCTTGGCATGTAATGCCAATCCTCTAGGATAATCGTACACTGCTATGTTTGGAAAGTTTTTCCAGGAGAGCAAAAGGTCCAGATAGTCACGTGGACTCTCTGCTCTAACAATGTACTTCACTGAACAAACAACACCACATGGACAGGTGATTACAGCCCAGCCACCAATAAAAGAACAAAAGTGTGAATTATTTGACTTTGAGATCCTGTTGTGTAAATTTAACAGGTTATTTCCATTATGGTCCTTAAAATGTACGAGTAAAAACAAGTGTACTGATGAATGGATGCCTGAGTGAGTGTGTGATGAAGTGCAAGTGAGTAGCAGGGGTGCACATAGGAGTCTGGAGTCTCTGGTCGCTGCATGGGTGTGCCTACAACTACTGTTGTGGGATATACACACACACACATGCTTTTTTGAGGGACGCTAGCCGTTGTATGCCCAGCTTTGTGTGTACGTACCACAGAATGTAATGATTTGATTGGTTGAGCACAGAATGTGATGATGTATGATGTGCTTTTTTCACTTACCAGAGACACCCCACACCTTCTCAAACACTTTGTTGTATGTCACTCTATTGGACATCTTCTCTCGCAGAGCAAGGACAAGATCCATCTTAGAGCCTTTGCCAGCCAAACCACACTGTTTTGCAAGCACCCTTACTGCATCTACCTGTTATGCAAATGCATTTTAACCCATTTAGACCCGAGGACAATTCTACAAAATGTCTTCTAAAACTTGACAGTTCTGAAAAACCCATGTTTCTATGTCAGAATTGTATGCCCCCAGAACCAAAGATTAGAGTTAAAAACGTTCGCTCTGACCACATTTTCACGATTTTTCAAAAATAGCAGATCTACAAGCTCGTAGCGCGGCACTCAGTGCCGTGCTATGAGCTTGTAGATCTGCTATTTTTCAACAGCTAAAGCATGACATAATGCTTAATACACCAAAAGGGGTCCCCGCCCAAAATGAAGTCAATGTTGCTGTTAAATAACATGGCTAAATACATTTCAAGCTTGGACCTTCTCAAATTCAGTTTTCAATACAACATTTGACTTCCTAGTTTGTGGGCCAATCCACGATGCCCAGTTGTGGTAGCTCGGGGGCACAACAAAGGGGTTCCTCCGGCCACCTTTTGAAATAATTGCGATTAGTGGCAATGTAAACAAACATGTATTCTTATAGCCAATAAAGCTCCTTTGAATTGAATAGTGGTTTAGCATGAATAGACTTTATATAACTGGTAATATTACTCACATGGAATCAATCCCCAACTGATCGTTTCAGTGTCAACAGCATCCCAGAAAGTCTCTATATCCACATGACCATCATAGTCATCCGGTGGGCGCAGGATTTCACTGACTGTTAAAACAAAACAGTTTGTGGTTGATGAAACCTACATTAACCCATTTAGACCGGAAAGCATTTTGTTATAGCTTTCAATCCAGGAAAGCTTCTGTGTCATTTTAGTCGTTACTATACATAGTCACTGTACAGTCACTGTTGGACTTATGTCCAAATACATATCTCCATATTTCAAATGTGTAATTGTTTTGTAAATTAAAACCCTACTTTATCATACAAGAGCATTGCACAAGATAGTGAAAATGGCCCTGCATTGCTTGCTTGTAGATCGGATATTTTAAATTGCTGTCAGACTGCATTCCAGCCTAGGTGCAAGGCCAGCAGTCCAGGCCTTAAATTGTTTTAAAAATAAATACATCGAAATGAACGTTTTTGGACATGCAAGGTTTCCACCTGACAAACTAACAGAATTTAAAAATGATAAGTTGAATACATTTTTAGGATTTAGAATCCGTTAAAAAAACAAAAACATGTGTACAACTGTAAATCAAGAGAATGTTAGGCAGGCTAATTTAAGGATGAAATTCAGTACTATGCCAGCACTGAATCTTTTATAAAAGTAAACATTTGAATTGATCAAACGCACCTGGCATATTGAATACACCTTTTTTATGAAGGTCCATCACAACAACAGCTGGATTGTACCCACATGAGACACATGAAAACATGTAATCATGTTCAGTGAGGGCCTCAAAGTGGAGATGCATGTAGAACTTTTTCCGTCTTCGGAAAAGACACTCTCTCCGTTTTTTCGATGGTCTCTACCACTCTACTCACAGCAGTATGAGTCTGTAAAATGAGAAACAGGTACAATGTACCAGTATGGTTAGATGAATTCAAGCTGAAATCATGGTGCAATAACATGATTATGATTGGTGTACAAAACTTTCCCCTTGAAGTCTGTTTGATGCTGCCTAGAATAGGATGCACTAACTTTACTTGGAAAGGATGTAAAATCCCTGGTGCTTGTTGGTATGTGATGCAGCTGATGCCAATACCTCTGAGCTAGTAATACAATTATTTGGGGAAAGAGTTTCCATATTCTGTGACATTGCCATTGTCTTTTGAAATAAATCTAATGTTTTGTTTTTATTTTCGTTTATTTGATCCTATTCAGCTTCACACGTTATTAATTTCACCCACTTACACCTGAACCTGGATATCTGTGCTATAGCTACCGTACAGTGTACAAGACAAGTATGTTTAACTAATTAACTAACAGTTAATTAAGACCTGACCTGTGTCGCTTTAGCTTTCAACCACTTTAACCATAATTTTAAACTTTAGCTGTTGAAAAATAGCAGATCGACAAGCTCATAGCTTGGCACTGAGTGCCTCGATACGAGCTTGCAGTTCTGCTTTTTATGCAAATCATTGAATATATATTCTTTCAAAGCGAACGTTTTTAACTGAAAATGTTGTTCCAGGGTGGAATGGGGTAGAGGAGAGGGAGTTGGTCCTAGAAGTGAACAGAGCGTTTTTTCAGGGCACAGAAACTAATTATCTGAACTCTGAATGAGTCCTACACTGTTTTATTGTTCTTGTTGTCCTGTGTATTTAAAAAAAACTATTTGAGACTGTACTATGTTGATGTGGTGTTGGTTTGGTTGTTTTTAACTTGTGCACATGTATGGTTTCGGAATAAATTATAGTAAAACAGTGAAGGAGTCCTACCGGTAACACTGCTTGCTAGTTCCACTGACATCTGAAGCCCACCAAAGCCCACCAAGGTTTGCTGTGTGTCCGGTGATGTGTGTGGAGCTAATGATATAAAACAGATTCCAAACACATCCTGAATTGCATTGATATTAATACTGTTAAACATGTTACCTACTAGCAGCCTGGGGGGGGGGGAATCTGTTAAACCTAGGAAGACTAATATGACATGCACCATACAAGTGCACCATACAACCTAATTAAGTCAATCGGAGAAGCTGACTCACACTCCTCAAATGCAGAGGACATACTGGTCATCACAGGTTGTGGGGGAGGAGCACTATCGGCAGGGGCTGTTGAATAAATGATGATTTATTCCTAAATATGAAAACAACCAAATGGAAAAAATCTTAATTGCATACCCATCACCATCCTTCCATAGCAGTCCAACTGCAGTGGAACAGCTGCTGGGAGAATCTTCTTGTATTGTGTGATGACGGTGTTGTTCCTTGTCACATTATAGTGGTGCATTATATTATGTTGAAGAAATATGTGCGCAGAGGGCGTCATCATGTTCAGGAAATAGTTGTTTTTCTTCATCCCAGAGAACAGCTGCTCCGCACACTGGCTGTTGATGAAACCAGCCAGCTCTGGTACAAGTTCTATTCTTCTGAGGATATCCCCTTGATCTTTACTGTTGCCCTGGTGGAACACATCACTCAAAGCGAAATGATCCGACGACCCAGTGAGAGGGTGGCCGTTTTCATCTGCTGGCACCTTCGAGAGCTTCAACCAAGGCAAATTGACACAAAGCTTTCCCTCTGAAGCCTACTTGATGTTGTCTGGGCTCGGCTCTACCAACTTGCCTTGGAAAGGTTCAAAGATCTTCGGCGCCCTTTTCTTGGCATGTAATGCCAATCCTCTAGGATAATCGTACACTGCTATGTTTGGAAAGTTTTTCCAGGAGAGCAAAAGGTCCAGATAGTCACATGGACTCTCTGCTCTAACAATGTACTTCACTGAACAAACAACACCACATGGACAGGTGATTACAGCCCAGCCACCAATAAAAGAACAAAAGTGTGAATTATTTGACTTTGAGATCCTGTTGTGTAAATTTAACAGGTTATTTCCATTATGGTCCTTAAAATGTACGAGTAAAAACAAGTGTACTGATGAATGGATGCCTGAGTGAGTGTGTGATGAAGTGCAAGTGAGTAGCAGGGGTGCACATAGGAGTCTGGAGTCTCTGGTCGCTGCATGGGTGTGCCTACAACTACTGTTGTGGGATATACCACACACACATGCTTTTTTGAGGGACGCTAGCCGTTGTATGCCCAGCTTTGTGTGTACGTACCACAGAATGTAATGATTTGATTGGTTGAGCACAGAATGTGATGATGTATGATGTGCTTTTTTCACTTACCAGAGACACCCCACACCTTCTCAAACACTTTGTTGTATGTCACTCTATTGGACATCTTCTCTCGCAGAGCAAGGACAAGATCCATCTTAGAGCCTTTGCCAGCCAAACCACACTGTTTTGCAAGCACCCTTACTGCATCTACCTGTTATGCAAATGCATTTTAACCCATTTAGACCCGAGGACAATTCTACAAAATGTCTTCTAAAACTTGACAGTTCTGAAAAACCCATGTTTCTATGTCAGAATTGTATGCCCCCAGAACCAAAGATTAGAGTTAAAAACGTTCGCTCTGACCACATTTTCACGATTTTTCAAAAATAGCAGATCTACAAGCTCGTAGCGCGGCACTCAGTGCCGTGCTATGAGCTTGTAGATCTGCTATTTTTCAACAGCTAAAGCATGACATAATGCTTAATACACCAAAAGGGGTCCCCGCCCAAAATGAAGTCAATGTTGCTGTTAAATAACATGGCTAAATACATTTCAAGCTTGGACCTTCTCAAATTCAGTTTTCAATACAACATTTGACTTCCTAGTTTGTGGGCCAATCCACGATGCCCAGTTGTGGTAGCTCGGGGGCACAACAAAGGGGTTCCTCCGGCCACCTTTTGAAATAATTGCGATTAGTGGCAATGTAAACAAACATGTATTCTTATAGCCAATAAAGCTCCTTTGAATTGAATAGTGGTTTAGCATGAATAGACTTTATATAACTGGTAATATTACTCACATGGAATCAATCCCCAACTGATCGTTTCAGTGTCAACAGCATCCCAGAAAGTCTCTATATCCACATGACCATCATAGTCATCCGGTGGGCGCAGGATTTCACTGACTGTTAAAACAAAACAGTTTGTGGTTGATGAAACCTACATTAACCCATTTAGACCGGAAAGCATTTTGTTATAGCTTTCAATCCAGGAAAGCTTCTGTGTCATTTTAGTCATTACTATACATAGTCACTGTACAGTAGAGACTGACACGGGAGTGGATTTTCACTCCTGTCCTGTCCCACTCCCACAGAAAAAATCCTGTCCTGTCCCAATCCTGGGCCAGAGTTTAAAAAAAAATCCTGTCCTGTCCCACTCCTGTAGAATGACTCCTGATCCCATCCCGCTCCCACTCGAAATTACTCCCGCTCCCATCCCGCTCCTGTTTTTTTTTTTGTTTTTTTTTATGTTAGTCATTAGGAAAGGCAATTGATTGATCGATCCATCTATCCATCTATCTATCTATAGGCCTATCTATCTATCACTTCTGGCTTCTCAAGACAGATAGCCTACCAATAAAATTAAAATAAATAAAGTGGGCAATGTTGGATTTAACTTTGACTACCAAATACAGTTCTGACACTTCATTTAAGTCCTATACGGTTTTTCCCTGAACAGAACTTAAAGCTTAACAGTTAACAAGTGCTTTGTCAATTAAGATAAAAAAAAAACCTCAGTGTCAATTTAACTCTATATGATTAATTATTCAGTGTACAAGTCTATGTGTATGGCAGTGGTCCCCAGGGGTCCTTGAGAGAGTTCCAGGGGGTCCCCAGCTAATTAATAGTTTGGAACCAAATGGACCATTATGGGTCTGTAACAAATTATGTTATGGGAGTGTACAAATGGAACCAAATGTTGTTCCATTTGTACACTCAGAGTTAAATTAACATTGATTTTACAATATAAATTGGGGGTCCCAGCGATAAAAATGCCATTCAATGGGGGTCCATAGACTAATGCATGTCAAACTGGGGGTCCTTGAAAATAAAATGGTTGAGAATCACAGCTAGAACCGTAATACAAATCTTCTCTTATGCCCCTGGCATCTTTTCAAATGGGGGTCTGCGGGCTAATAAATGTCAATTTAGGGGTCCTTGACATGAAAATGTTTGGGAACCACTGGTGTATGCGACTCGGTTGGGAGAAAGAAAGGAGACGATGTATTGTAGAACATTCGCTCAGAACAGAACAGCTGTTCAGAGAGCTGTAACAGCGTTAGCATGTAGCTAACATAGCATCACAATTGAAAGTTGCAACGTTGCCACTGCCAGGGGAAACAAATGCATCAGGATGATCTGGCTATAAATAATCGATTAAATCACGGCACCGGCGCGATGCAGAATCATACACGGCCGCATTACGATGTCTTCATATAAAACTTTATAAGACGTCCAGCCCGACTGGTTTGCAATTGGAGGAGGTGTTTGACTGTTTGTGTTGTGGAAGCACTAGCACTGCTGGATTATGGGTAATGTAGTTGGCTCACAGAAAGATGACTACATCGATGTCAATCCCGCTCCTGCACGCTCCTGTTGATTTTCATTCCCGTCCCGTCACGATCACGGGATTAATACAAATATTAATCCCATCCCGCGGGAATCCCGCGGGAATCCCGTGACCCGCGGGAGTCCCGACAAAATGTCAGTCTCTACTGTACAGTCACTGTTGGACTTATGTCCAAATACATATCTCCATATTTCAAATGTGTAATTGTTTTGTAAATTAAAACCCTACTTTATCATACAAGAGCATTGCACAAGATAGTGAAAATGGCCCTGCATTGCTTGCTTGTAGATCGGATATTTTAAATTGCTGTCAGACTGCATTCCAGCCTAGGTGCAAGGCCAGCAGTCCAGGCCTTAAATTGTTTTAAAAATAAATACATCGAAATGAACGTTTTTGGACATGCAAGGTTTCCACCTGACAAACTAACAGAATTTAAAAATGATAAGTTGAATACATTTTTAGGATTTAGAATCCGTTAAAAAAACAAAAACATGTGTACAACTGTAAATCAAGAGAATGTTAGGCAGGCTAATTTAAGGATGAAATTCAGTACTATGCCAGCACTGAATCTTTTATAAAAGTAAACATTTGAATTGATCAAACGCACCTGGCATATTGAATACACCTTTTTTATGAAGGTCCATCACAACAACAGCTGGATTGTACCCACATGAGACACATGAAAACATGTAATCATGTTCAGTGAGGGCCTCAAAGTGGAGATGCATGTAGAACTTTTTCCGTCTTCGGAAAAGACACTCTCTCCGTTTTTTCGATGGTCTCTACCACTCTACTCACAGCAGTATGAGTCTGTAAAATGAGAAACAGGTACAATGTACCAGTATGGTTAGATGAATTCAAGCTGAAATCATGGTGCAATAACATGATTATGATTGGTGTACAAAACTTTCCCCTTGAAGTCTGTTTGATGCTGCCTAGAATAGGATGCACTAACTTTACTTGGAAAGGATGTAAAATCCCTGGTGCTTGTTGGTATGTGATGCAGCTGATGCCAATACCTCTGAGCTAGTAATACAATTATTTGGGGAAAGAGTTTCCATATTCTGTGACATTGCCATTGTCTTTTGAAATAAATCTAATGTTTTGTTTTTATTTTCGTTTATTTGATCCTATTCAGCTTCACACGTTATTAATTTCACCCACTTACACCTGAACCTGGATATCTGTGCTATAGCTACCGTACAGTGTACAAGACAAGTATGTTTAACTAATTAACTAACAGTTAATTAAGACCTGACCTGTGTCGCTTTAGCTTTCAACCACTTTAACCATAATTTTAAACTTTAGCTGTTGAAAAATAGCAGATCGACAAGCTCATAGCTTGGCACTGAGTGCCTCGATACGAGCTTGCAGTTCTGCTTTTTATGCAAATCATTGAATATATATTCTTTCAAAGCGAACGTTTTTAACTGAAAATGTTGTTCCAGGGACCCCCCCCCCCCCCCCCCCCCCCCCCCCCCCAGAAGCAGATGGGTCAGGGTCCCTGACATGAAAGTTTTTCAGAAAACAGTCATGATTTAGAAGACATTTGTACAATCTGGTATGAGGTCTCAATGGGTTAAGTAATAATTTCGACCACCAAAAAAGAAAAACAATGGATGAGAAGCAGTTGTGTAATTACACAATTCATAGTTCCGACATTTTCAGTCATGACGTTTTAACATGCAGTATAATGTCTTTAGAAACACTGAATTCCAATTACTGTCTATAAGCATAGTAATGGAAAATCTTCATAAGCACTATTAAGCATTATTACTGACCTTCAACTACACCCGAGGTTGTCAGAATCCTCCCATTTGCAGTGATCAGAATGGGGTCACCGAGTAAGTCACCACACTTTCACACACAAGTTCAGCAGGTAGTTTTTTATTTTCCATGAGGTACTTCACCATCCCTTTAACACCTTCATCACATGGTGGATAACATTGTGGAAAGTTCGTCTCCTGTTCTGTGGTTGGCTCTGGATGAAGGGTTCCCTCTTCGGTAGATTTCACCCTCTTAAAGGGTAAGACCACTTTTGTAGAGGTTTGGGTTGTGTAGTTACCTTGCCATGATGTAACTCCAAATGTGGACAAGAAATCAAAAATAATTTCTCCAGTGATTAGAAATTGATAATTCAAAATATGCTCCTCATTGACTTACATTGTACGCTGAAACAGCTCTCAAAGTCACTCTTTTAGTACGTAAACAAACACAAACAAAGTTGTTTCAGACAATATAGAGCAACACCAAAACTCATGTGGTTTTATTTCTTCATAAAAATGGTAACTTCCTGTTGATTTTACTATATGAAGATCTGGATCCGGATCCATGGATCCAGTCCGGGTTTTCTTCTGAATAAAAATGGACAAATCAACAGGAAGTTACCATTTTTATGAAGAAATAAAACCACATGAGTTTTGGTGTTGCTCTATATTGTCTGAAACAACTTTGTTTGTGTTTGTTTACGTACTAAAAGAGTGACTTTGAGAGCTGTTTCAGCGTACAATGTAAGTCAATGAGGAGCATATTTTGAATTATCAATTTCTAATCACTGGAGAAATTATTTTTGATTTCTTGTCCACATTTGGAGTTACATCATGGCAAGGTAACTACACAACCCAAACCTCTACAAAAGTGGTCTTACCCTTTAAACAGTTGCCCATCCGTCACAAACAGGTGCCATTTTGCAATCGCTTTGTGTATGCAAGAATGCCTTTTTGGTTTTGTTGCACAAGGACAATGCCAAGTGTTCCGCTTACTATCATAGGCTACGATCAGCCGTCCTAACCTACTATAGTAAGAGACTTTGGACTCGTATACAGAGATGTGAAACTTTGTGGATGGGCCACCAACAGTCAACTTCACAGACAGAGGCACACCCTCAGCATCTGCCTCCTGTTGATGATGTAGGACACTGGCCTTGCGCTCCTCCCCAAACCACTTGTTCTCCACCATTGTTCCCAACATTTTTGTGCCGTACAACAACGAACGTATGTGTTCACATTCAAAGGACAGCATCCCACTCCTAACAGCAAAGTCATAATTAAGGCGACATCGATCAACCTCACACATAACTTTCTGTGTGGATCCCCAGGTGTTTTTTACAACGTGTATGGGTGTTGCTGGACCACAAAAGGACTGTTCAACAGCAAACACACCATTCCTCACATCAACACACTGACTGGAAAGAAATCTGTCCTTGGACACTGGTTCAAAGCAATCTGTGTGCTTTCTTCGTAAATGCACCTTGACATTTTTCTTGTTTAGTTCCATCTCACAGTGTGGACACGTTACCATGACTTTGGTTGGCTTTGACATGTGCTTTGGAGGAGCCACGGCCTGGGCTTCTGGGTGTGAGTGGGGGACCTCGGGACGTGGTTTGAGGACCGCTGTCGGCTGTCCACAGGCCTCGGCTACTGGGTGCGAGGGGGGGACCTCGGCGTGGTTTGAGGACCGCTGACGGCTGTCCACAGGCCTCGGCTGCTGGGTGCGAGGGGGGGACCTCAGGGCGTGGTTTGAGGACCGCTGTCGGCTGTCCACAGGCCTCGGCTACTGGGTGCGAGTGGGGGACCTCAGGGCGTGGTTTGAGGACCGCTGTCGGCTGTCCACAGGCCTCGGCTACTGGGTGCGAGGGGGGGACCTCGGCGTGGTTTGAGGACCGCTGACGGCTGTCCACAGGCCTCGGCTACTGGGTGCGAGGGGGGGACCTCAGGGCGTGGTTTGAGGACCGCTGTCGGCTGTCCACAGGCCTCGGCTACTGGGTGCGAGGGGGGGACCTTGGGACGTGGTTTGAGGACCGCTGTCGGCTGTCCACAGGCCTCGGCTACTGGGTGCGAGGGGGGGACCTCGGCGTGGTTTGAGGACCGCTGACGGCTGTCCACAGGCCTCGGCTACTGGGTGCGAGGGGGGGACCTCAGGGTTTGATTTCGAGGACCGCTGACGGCGGTCCACAGGCCTCGGCTACTGGGTGCGAGGGGGGGACCTCAGGGCGTGGTTTGAGGACCGCTGACTGCTGTCCACAGGCCTCGGCTACTGGGTGCGAGTGGGGGACCTCAGGGTGTGGTTTACTCAAGAGTGTCATAGAGAGAAAATGGCATGAATCCCAGTCTAAATGGTAACATAATATTTAAGGACAATGAATCCCATGGCAGAGTTTAGCATTGTTTTCAAATGCAGGAGGAAAAAACAAACAAAATAATAAATAAAAAGGTGCATACTAATAATTGAGCAAATCAAGAAACATGATATTCCATTGTACCTCTGTGCTTCACTGACGCATGGCCTGTGATATGATAGTCGACTGCATGCTGGGCACCATTGAAAGGGCAGAAAGGATTTTCATCTGTACAGTTGAGTGGTACTGCAATATATGCCTTTGGGACTCCAATCACCCTCATTTAAAACAGTAACGTGTCTACATAAGAGAAAACAAGCTTAGACACAACAGGTAATACAAATAAACTATTATTGTTTTATTGTGTAGACTCACTCAACATATAACTTCAGCTAGTGCTTACAACTGTACATAAACATTGGTGTCAAATAGGCTAATTTGTCAACACCATTCCATCACTGTAAACATGTAGCTCTAATGACAAGTGCCTTGCACAGATTTCACTATTGCGCTGCACAGTTTTAGCATGACAATTTAATATTAAGCTACATAATATCATGAATACATAATATCACTTCCATGGTTTAACTGTACTGCTGTGGTCGTATTTCAACATGGAACCGGGCGTGTGTAAGACTGTGTAAGAGTTTGTTTGTAGCATAGGTTTGTAGCCACTCACTTCCGCAATCCTCTGCGGGGTTTAGTACCCTTCACTCCAGGGGCTGGGTGTAACCATAGGGAGTAACCCCACCTACTCCTCTCAAAACCCCACCCACTCCTCCTCCATAACCCCACCCAGTCCTCCTAGGAGAAGCCCCGCCCCGATATGCGGGCTGCAGTCAGGGGCTTCTCTCCATATCTGCTACTCTCTTGCTGTGTTTCTGATAAGTCTTCAGATGGAGTCCAGGGATGCCCAAAACCGTGCTCATTTTTCTGAGGGCTGCAAAACCCAGTCCCAACTCGTGAGCTAAAAGCACCATGCGCACGTTTATGTCAAATGACACTTATACTTATTGTATTGATCATCACTCGTGCACAAAGTGCACTTCAGGAGCAGTGAGCTGCAGAACCCCTCATTCACTGGATCAATACAGATTTGAAGCCCGTTCCTTGCACAATTAGGACAAATAAAATCTGTAATCAACTCGTTCAAACGCGCAATGTGAATGACGAGCATTCACGGAGCATCTACTTTCAGAACTTCTGTCAGAGAAAAATTCCAAGTCGTTCTCTCTGCACTGAAATAAATTAAAATACCTAGTTCATGCAAAATGAGAAAACAATAAATACATACATTTTATTTACCCTACTTATTACATGATTTTGTTAAGCCATGCACCTTAGATCTCTACTTTCATCTTTGCTTTGCAACCCCTCAACAAAAATATACTGTAGTGTTGAATCACATTACTTAAAGTAGTACACTATTATTACTATTATTAACAAAGGCGGCACTGCTCTGAAGGAAGTCAATGACTTCAAATACCTGGCCTCATGGGTCAACTCAACAGAGCAAGATCTAAAAGTGTGGAAGGCATTTGCATGGAGGACCCTGAATGGCATGGCCAGTATATGGAACACCAACCTTCCCCGACAAACCAAACTCAGCTTCTTCAACAAGACTGTAGAATCTGTTCTCTATCGTATCGAGACTATCTAGTCTCCACCCAACATATTTCATATGTATGGGGAATGACCCCACCTCACTTGTGACGTGGATATCTCTTTAAGACACACCAGTTGTACTGGCACGCACAGGTATATAAGGCCCAGGTGTGCGTGATTACACTGATTTTTTGATCTCCACCGAGCAGTCCAAGACGTGGTCTCCTCGACAGAAGTGCAGAGCAAGTTATCAACAATAACTGCATTTTTTAGACATTTTGAAAAGCAACTACTCACGAGTTCTGGCAGCCGGATTAATCTACTGCACTGCAGGATGCAGGTTAGAGAGCTGGCGTGGTTCGCCCCTCTCGGGATTGCTGTCACACAGCTCGTTTGTAGGTATGTAGAACAAACAAATGAAGGAATCCGATGGCGATATAACACACTATACAGGGGTATTGCTGGCGGGGCGCCAGTTTACGCTCCTGTGGTGTAGCCTGTCTGTCGACCTGTGTGCAGGGACACAGGCAGGACCAGTGGCCCGGTAACCCTTAAAGGCAGCGGAATAATAGCACCATACGGTTGTATCACTGGCGTGGCGTCAGTTAATGCATCCGTGCTGCATATTCCGTGGGCTGGAGTGGACCTGCGATTGGCGCAGCGAAACAACAGCCCTGCCAGGCTGCGTTTAACACAGCACACTACACTGTATAGTATACATAGGCGTATTGTCGCTGGGGCGACTTCCGCGTCTGTAGGGCTGTGTTTTTTGCTTCGCCTCGTGAGAGAGAGCTCCCTGGGGTGTATTGCGGCAAAAAACGTTCACGCACTCCGGTGTAGACTGCGTGGTACAACCCGTGCGGACGGGGGAAGCCACGGAGCAAGTTTATCCTCCGAATTGAGCCTAAGAAAAAAGTCCACACTAACAGTGTGGATAGTGACATGACACGCAGGGAATCCCGTGTGACGTCACGGAGCAAGCTGTCAGCGCACCGTACTGTCGTATTGCTGACGGGCGTCAGCTCACACGACGGTGGTGGTTCTGTCATAGACAGGACGAGCTGAATGCCAACTAACGCATGCAGCGGAGTGCACCGCGGCTGTCTCGCTGACACAGCGGGGCAGCCGCATACATTAATTCCACAACAAACAAAGTCTGGTCTCCAGTGCTGTGCAGGGAATCCCGTGGGTGACATCCCCGTGACATCACGGTGATATATCGTAGGGTAATTGTTGCCTGGAGTGGACTCATAAATCCCTGTTCTAAGCATGGGCCAAACAGCGGAAATCTGCATACGTATATACACTATATAATGCAAAAAGTTTGGAGCAGAGTGTTGTCTCCAACTCAAACACTCTGTGCCTCAGCGCAGCTGTGGAGTTCAGGTGTGACCTCCTCCAGAGAAAGAGATAGAGAGAGATTATAGAAGCTCTGCTGGCTGTTGTTTATTTATTTGGTTATTCGGAAAGATCCCCATTAGCTGATGCCATGGCAGTCAGCTAGTCTTTTGGGATCCACACGAAACATGTTACAAATTGCAACAAAACAAAACAAAAACAAAACAACAACACATGAATATCAATATGTGACTGAGAGACAGCAGTGTAAACTGTGACCCTCACTTCTCAAGCACATTACTATACTCCCCGTTTTTGAGCATGTCCAAACAGTTGAATGTGTATTTATTTAATATAATATATTAAAATAATAGTGTATATAGGTATTAAATGAAATGGAAACAGCAGGGGTTTCTCTTGGGCTGCGTGGGGCACATATGCCCACAGAGGTTGGCCATGACCAGTGGGTGACCTGTGGGGCCCCGGTCATGCCATAGCAGCTCACAAAGATCCCGCCTCCTGTATGAATTCTTCATCTTGCCAGTTGAGGCTAGGAGGCAATGGGAGCCTGTTGTTTGAGGCAAAAAGTTAGCTGTTTACACTTCAGCCCAACTAAACGTCCCAGGGGGGCAGAGCTGGATGAACCAAGCTCAGGCTATGGCTCCACCTCTTTTCCTGCCCGGTCTGGTGTAGACAGGTCTGTACAGATGGATTTTTGGAAGTTTACTGTGAGGACTATGATAGATCTGGTAGATCTGCTATTTTGGGTATTTTTGTGGACTTGTGTCAATATGTTCCCTTTTGGCCCAGACCGTGTTCTCCTTATCCTATTTATGTCATGTCATCCATGTTTATGGCCAAAATATGTTTTCATCTGTCCCATTTAATATCTTGTTGACTCCTTATTCGGTCTCCATAATGTCTGTCCCCAGTCAAGTAAATTCACCATACTGTAGTGTGCTGTTTTGATTTGAGTTTACATGCAGCTGCTTCGATATCAGTGTGGCCTTGATGCCTAGTGAGAAGGAGCATTTCTCGCTGTCGAAAGTTCACAGTGCAGGGAAAGTTATCAACAGGTTGCCATAGCAACGCCAGCCTCTGTGCTTTCCCGGTCTATGGACATCAATGTCGGAACGAAGGAAGCTGTCACAATATCAGTCTCATCACCTATGTGCTGGTCCAATGAGCGCTCGACACCTATGTGCCAGCGTGGCATAGTGGAAATTAACTGTCTGTTCCTCCAATGAAATGTGTATCAACAATTGTATTCTACAGTATGAATGCCTGGCACATGATTGTGTCCGGCAGAGAGAGAACCCTGTGCCGTTTGTCGCACAGGGTGAGAGTTTTTTGTAATTTGGCTGTATGCGGATCTGTTCTGTCTCTCTGATCTGAAAATGAATAGACCTAAACCATAATCTGCTGACTGGACAATCCTTCTTCCTGGTGGTGTCATCTTTTTATTGGTTAACTAAAGGTATTTTTCTAAAAGAGTATTTCCTGCTTAAAACTAATGGTTAACTTGGTCATAGGCTCTCTGCCTAGTTGTGGTGCTGAGTATTCCTCCGTACTTTTAAATACTTTCTTAGAAGTATTTTTTTATAGTTTTAGCCCTGTGTAGCTCAGTAATTCAGTATAATACAGTCCTTTTATATCCTTGGAATCCTTAATTGTCCCTTTGGCATTTTATATGCAACAAATGGGTTTTATCTTAATTATAAATCCATCAGACTACTTACGAGTATTGGACCCTATTCATCCACTGCACTTTGCAGTTCAGAGAGTCGTCCCTCTCGGGGTTCGATCGTGGCTCGTTCGTAGTTAAAACTACCAAATCCCTTGGGATCAGAGCAGACAGTCCATTCAAACACCACACGAGTGTATGGCTGCCGTGGCAGCCAGCTTCCGCGTTCAGGTTTAGTAGCGCACTATACGGCGTCTGGCTGACTGTGTCAGTCGACGCGACCGTGGTGTAGTTCCGTCTGTGGAACTTGGTTCAGTGACACAGACAGGACGTGCTGAGTCTGCCAGGAGCAAGCCCTGAAATCACAGCCCTTTGCACACTACTGTATATACGGCGTATCGCTGACTGTGTCAGCTCACGCGTCCGTGATGTAGTTTCGCCAATTTCGGTAACTCAGCGGAGTGTGCCGCGGCTGTCGGGTGGAGTACACTGTACGGTGTATCACGGCAAGGCCGTTCACGCACCTATATGTGTAAACTTGCATGGTATAATCCGGTTACCGGTTCGAAACCACAAAGTAAGCTCCTTCTCATCCCGAGAATGCACTATGGCTATCTAGGCGCAGCCAGTAAACACAGGCCTATCTTGTCACTGCTTCAGCACCGGCTTATATGCGGCGCTTATGTGACCATAAGGGCCCGGACCTTTAGGAGCTGCAGCTACTGGCTTCCAGGCTCCCCAGGCAGCAGCAGCGGGCAATGCTATTGATGCCCTTTGATGAGGTGCCATCTGTGGCGGCCCCAATCCAAGCTGCGATAGGAGGACCAAGCTCCCCCAATGACGCTGCCTATTGAGCCGTCGGCCATGTTTGGCCAAAAGGCCAGTGCTTTGCTACAGCATCCTAAGGAGGCTGTGGAGGTGTACAGGATGTCCACCTCCACAAGCAGCCGTGAGCAGCTTGCCTCGGTTGCCCTCAGGCTGTGCAACCCCAGTCAGGTTTGGCAGTTCCAGGGACCTACGTTTCCGGTTACAGGCCAACCGGTGGGGTATGGCTAAAATGTGCTCGGCGGGCTAAGCCCATCCCTCAGTCCTGACAGTTAAGGCCCCAGACCCCACCCGCTGTCTCTCGGGGCTGTCCTGGAAGACAATTCAGGTGGACCCCTGGGTGGGTTCCACTATGTCTTCGGGGGGTTGTGTGCTGCTTACAGCAGTCTCCTGGCAAGGAAGGGCTGAGGGTCTGGCAAGCCATTGATGTATCTGGAAATCACAATTCACATTAATATAGCATAAAGAACCATGTTTTAAACTAAAGTGGATCTTTGTCTCTCATGGCCTGAGAGAGTGACATGACGTGTTTAGACAGAATGCATGGGCAGCTGCAGGAGGGACCCTAAAGATCTGGCTTGCTGATAGTAGGCCAGGACACCTACTGTGCCTCCTGGGCTTGTTTCCTGGTGACCACTACCTTATTTAGACATGACCATTTGGTATAGGGGGGTAGGGTAACCTGAGACCACCTTTGCATTTCCTGTTGTTGTCTCTGTATCTGTATAAGGTCTACTGAAAATGCTTGTGTTAGTGTGTGTTAGTCTGGAAGCCGAGAGGCTGAAGGATCCATGGGGCTCTGTCCCCATGGCTGATGCTGTATTCTGAACTCTGCAAATAAAATGGAACTCCGGAACCTTCATCCATCTGAATGCCTGTGCTTCTTCATCCATCTATCTGTCTGTAGAACTTCTCCGTATTTTTGCCTGAGTATTTTCTAGTCTAAGTATTTAACGTCTGTTTATGCTCTATGGGGAGAGGAAAAGCACTCTCTCCTCTGTAGATTATATTCTTCAAAGTGGTGCGATTACCCGGTCGTGTTGATGCATTTTTGCGTCAGGCGAGAGAACCAGTGGACAATTGACAATTCAGTCTAATAGATGTTTCGGTCGGCAATTTTTTGGACGGAGGGGAACGGCGACGAAGACGGCGCTATGCGCACTGCAGTCGAACCGGCGAGACGATGGCGACGGCCTGCCCGGCGCGGTGGGGGGGGTTTCATTCATCACCACCACGACGGAGGCGGCCTGCACCGAGGAGCGGCGATGGGCAACGGCGTGATGCTCTCGGCGATCGTGACCAGAGGCGATGCTCGGCGGCTGGACGGCGGGGAGAGGGGTGCTACGGAGCACAGCGTGCCCCGGCCCGTGTGCGTTCATCGGCGGTCAGCGGTCCAAGGGGGGCGATGGCCGCTTCGTTGACTCTTCACGGAGCGTCTCGACTCGGCAGGCGCCGGCGGCGAGGCGTCGTGGCTTCGTTCCATTCAGCGGCTCCGTCGACAGGGCTGATCTACAAGCTCGCAACACGGCGCATCACAGGTTTCTGCCTTGCAGAGGCCTACATGCTCCTGTGATGACACTGATTCACTTTCTCGTTTTTTTAGTCATGTTGTATTGTCATGACTGAAAGGGAGGAGGTGATAAAGTGAATTCAGATCAGAATTCAGAATGAAAGTTTCCGGACGGGACAAAGGGCAACTCGACAACAGAGCGGCCTACGCCATGCGGTGCATAAGTGTACTGCACAATCACAACCTCGTTTGGCCCGTGTGCGCTGACTGATGACGAAGGTGAGACAAAAGGAGAAGAAACGTTACAGAAGATTCTATTATATCAGATGGATATCGTTCCATTTGATTCCAAATGTATGTCTACGTTTGTCTAGTTCAACATAGTAATGGGCATGTATGTTGATTTTATGTGTCAGGTATTTAATTAGGGAAGTTGGCTTAATGGGGATGATATGCCTAAGGGAGATTCGGATCTGAATAGAAATATTGACCGGAGTAAAATTAGTTAGATGTTTCTTTGTCAGGCGAAAGACAGCGCTCCTGTCGTACGCATAAGTGTTAATCGTCCTAATTGTGCATAAAGTTTTTATTTTTGTTCGAATAAATTTGTGAATGGGAAAAGTCAACGAAAGTATTTCTGCTATGACATGTGGGGAAAACTCTAAAGTTATATAAATTACTCTAGGATTTTAACGTAAGTGAATAATAGTAGCATGCACGTTTTTTACATGTTGTTTCGTGGGTGTGAATCACAAAGAGGTGGTCAGGTCTCGCATTGGTCCGTCCATGACCTAAGGGGTCATGAAGTGAATGTTGTAAGTGCCGCAGTGCTGTTATTTGTACGAGCCTTGGGGAATCTAGAGTGTTGAAATAATTATAGATGATTTCTGCATGTCCTAAAGATGAGTTAACTAAACAAAAATGAATCATTTTATGGATGACTATGGTAACATTTATCCTTGACATTAACTGAAGCTAAGAGCTTCAGATGTAAAGTTTGAAGAACCGTAACACACTTTGTAATTCAATAATTGGGTGCTTTGGAGTGAAGCAAAAGGGGTTGGATTCAGCGACGGTGTATTGTGTTTAAATGTCAGATATATGTTTACGGGTTATCATTTATGTCAATGATCATGTTTTGAGTTATGTAAAGGTTTAAAGTGAAGTTAATTACAGTACAGAGAAGTTAGGGTGTAAGAGAGAACACAGAAGGGAGTTCTATAAGCACACCGATGATAATACTGTAATGGAATGAGAACACTGGTAACGAGTTATGTGATTTGAATGCCTAGAAGTCTGCAAACCATTTTTGAATTCTACTGTAATTGTTGATTTCTTTGTGTCATATTTTTAATGTTCCAGTCAGTGCCAAAGGGAGGACGAGGGTCAATTGTGTTTCCATATTCGTTTTATGAGGCATGGTTGCCTCAAAGGGAGGTCTGATGTATCTGGAAATAACAATTCACATTAATATAGCATAAAGAACCATGTTTTAAACTAAAGTGGATCTTTGTCTCTCATGGCCTGAGAGAGTGACATGACGTGTTTAGACAGAATGCATGGGCAGCTGCAGGAGGGACCCTAAAGATCTGGCTTGCTGATAGTAGGCCAGGACACCTACTGTGCCTCCTGGGCTTGTTTCCTGGTGACCACTACCTTATTTAGACATGACCATTTGGTATAGGGGGGTAGGGTAACCTGAGACCACCTTTGCATTTCCTGTTGTTGTCTCTGTATCTGTATAAGGTCTACTGAAAATGCTTGTGTTAGTGTGTGTTAGTCTGGAAGCCGAGAGGCTGAAGGATCCATGGGGCTCTGTCCCCATGGCTGATGCTGTATTCTGAACTCTGCAAATAAAATGGAACTCCGGAACCTTCATCCATCTGAATGCCTGTGCTTCTTCATCCATCTATCTGTCTGTAGAACTTCTCCGTATTTTTGCCTGAGTATTTTCTAGTCTAAGTATTTAACGTCTGTTTATGCTCTATGGGGAGAGGAAAAGCACTCTCTCCTCTGTAGATTATATTCTTCACCATCCTCCAAGGCGACTGGCTTGCCATGCTCAACTGGGGATGTTTATACTCAGATCCCGGGTCTGACACACTGACACACTGACGACGGAACCTTTGAGTCCCGTATCCTCCCATTCGGCATATGTCTAGCAGTCGCAGTCCTTGGCGGGAGGGCCTTTGCATCCTAAATTGGATAACTGAATGGTGTGTGCTCGCTCAGAGGTGCAGTGCCACAACAACGTGGCCAGGCACCTGCAGCACTTTGGGCACCTAGGCCGGCACCTCGACAAGAGGCCTTGCAGGCGTCAACTCTCACAGTCCGCAGCGCTCCTCGGCATGTGTTAGAGGGGAAAGCAGGGACTCGGTCCCTTGCTCTAGTGAGTCGGGCCACCCTCAGGTTGTGCCTCCGCCCCTTAGGGCTGAGGGCAGTCATGGTGTGACTGTCAGGGGTGAGCAGAACCACCATAAGGTTGTATTACGGCATGGTCGTTTAAACACCTGGGTGTAATTCTGTGTGTTGGAGACCGGTTACCGAAGCCACGGAGTGAGCTCCCTCCTCATCCAGAGGTAATCGTGTGGCTAGGCCAGGGATCTGGAAACAGGGCGGGCCACCGTCCCACACAAGGGCGACACAACAGTCATCCAGTTGCTCCTCATACCGTTCATCCCTCACACAATAGGCCAGCAGTCCCTCCTCGGGGGGTGGTACTGTCTGCCTTACGGCATGAGCCAATTAAGCCCATGGAGACTTGGGCTGCAATGGCTTCTCACAGGACAGCATTCTTGCTGTTAGCAGTGTCAGCCACAAGAATGTCCCTGTCAGTGAGGGGTGCTGCCGCTTCCTACATGGCAATGCTTAGGTGTTGTCGGCACCAATCCCTGCATTTTGCCCTACGGCCTGATCGGAGTGTGAGCCATTCAGTCTATTGATTTTCACCCTTCCCACCCTCCTAAGCAGGGTGGTGAAGCAGGGGGGCCTTC
The DNA here is from genome assembly GCF_951216825.1 of Electrona antarctica. Classification (NCBI taxonomy): domain Eukaryota; kingdom Metazoa; phylum Chordata; class Actinopteri; order Myctophiformes; family Myctophidae; genus Electrona; species Electrona antarctica. Next base: position 115,458 of record NW_027638410.1, on the reverse strand, counting down.
CTCAGTGTTCTTCTCATGGCCTTAAATGGGCCTAACTGCAGATAGTCTCCAAGACTGGACTTCACTCATTGGCTTGTGAAACAATCCAGCAGGCATATAGGTGGGCAGGCAGGCCAGCCCCAACAGGAACATGTGCACATGTCCACACAGGGCCTCCAATCTGAGACCTGTGGGACAGCCTCTTGATCGACGCTGTCAGCATTTATCAGGTTCTACCATAGGTGGTATCAGTGTGGCAGCCAGCACCCTTCTCACTGTGTGTGTGCTTAGCTCTGCAGCATAAACGCGATGGGAACTATGCACAAAAACGAAGGCCATCCACTTTTTACTTGTAAAACTGTGATGCGACAATAAGGATCATTCTGGTTCTGAGAACAGGGCTTCAACAGTCAGCTGACCGAGTGTTCGGCAGGCTGACTTGAGCGGGAGCGCAGGCCCTGCAGACCACAGTAACCTCGTTACAAAGAAAATAAGTGCATTTCCTGGGGGCTCAGGTTAGGGACCCAATCAGGCCCATCTGGGGTTAGCCCTGGAGGCTCTACGACATTTAGTCAGTGAGCCTGACATGCTCAAGACAGCAGTCTTGTCGGCGTCACATCTGCAAGTAGAAATGGGGGAGTTGCGAGCTCTGTCAATCCATATTGAGCTCTGCAGGCCTATGGATGATGGTATAGTTATTACTTATGCCCCAAACCGGCCTTTTCTCCCCAATGTTTTCAAAAGGGCACGTCTCAATCAGGTGGTTGAGCTCTGCCCTACCGTCGTCATACAGACAGTCGACGTGCAGAGACGGAGTCGGTCCCCACTCTGCCCTATTGGAGCATTAGAGTCGGATGTCAGGGCCACACAAGGCCCACAGAATAACGGACCAGCTCTTTGAGTGCTTCAAGTGAGAGTGCATGGATCACAAACAGGCAGGAGTACCAGTGCCGCCTGGAGGGCAGGCACACTCCACCTGGGGACCCTGCGGAAAGGTGCGTCTCTGACAGAGATCTGCACAGCGGCGACTTAGTCTACTCCGTCTACATTCACCTGGTTATACTGGCTGAACATGCAGCATTCGCTCCCTTCGGGGAGTTGGTCTCGCATGCTACTCAGCGGTGGGTGTCATTGTCACCTTCACCAATCAAGCCAGCCTTGCGTCTGGTGGGCTGGCTTGGGCGGCCCTTCACCCCTGCGGTCTCTGACCTTAGTGCCTTGCGGGGCCGGGCTCTGGGTGGCGTCTAGCGCCTGAGCATTTGGCGGCGGATGGCGTCTGGCTGTCCGGCCGTTCCAGGGGTTGTAAATACATTACATACATTATGTATTGAACATACATGATAAATAATTCAAAATTTAGTATGTGCTGGGTCGGAGCCCACTGGTGTTGTCTTCGGGGTTCTGGGACTGCTTCGCTTCCTCACGAGGTGTCTTACAGAGTTCCCCATACATATGAAATATGTTGGGTGGAGAGATAGTCTCGATACGATAGAGAACGTATGGTTACTTTGTAACCTTTGTTCTCTGAGTGAAGAGACTATCTCTCCACCTCGATGTCGCTCAGAAGCGGTGTCGATCAGAATTACAAGACACAGACCTGGTATCTCGTTCATTTCATCATAAGCAAAAAAGATGACCAAATAAAAAATACAAAAAATGGCAGGCTACAACAATGATAGGTATCACAGTGAATGTTAATTATCTATAATGATTATAGTTGACATAACTCGTTCTACATGTATGCATACTCTTGACAACTGCCGTAAAGTGTCAGCACAAGAAGCAGGCAACTGAAAATGTCCCTTACTGACAGGATAATAGACAGGATAATAGATATTTCTTGTGCAACACATCACAATAACCACTTAGACATGCACACGTCTCTCACACACAGATTATGTACATGCCTCTACAACAATATTCAAAATACTCACCCATACTTGGCCTGTCTGGCCTAGCGTGGACTAGAGGTGTCCTCAGGTGTGGAGTAGGAAGGACTTGCAGGTGCCGAATCCTCCGAGACGGGTGATGCTGGTCTGTATTTGTATTAGCAGCCATGCTCCCATGCCAGCTGAAAGGCAAGCCTCCAAACCTGATGACATTAAATGTGAATGAAAAAGTGGGTTCATTGTACATCATAAGTCATAATTGTTATGCATCTGGATTCATGCATTTGATTTATATTTTAATTATTTCTTGTCTAACATGTTTGTAAACAGCTGAAGAACAAGACAAAGGACAAAATAAAAGGTTCCCACAATGCATTCATATAAGTTGTCAAAACTGAAATAAAAACAAAGTAAAAAAAAACTAGAGCTGGGACTCGATTAAAAATTTTAATCTAATTAATCAGAGGCTTTGTAGTTAATTAATCTCGATTAATCGCATTTTAATCGCATATCATTATTTGACCCGAGAACAGTGAGAAAGCTATTTTTTTAAATGGATTTTGGTATACTAGTGAATCAATGAATAGTGAATACATAAGTTTAAGCAATAAAACATTGTTTTTGTAGTAATAATAGGGGTAATAAATTATAATAATATCTCAAATTTAATAATTTATATAGAGCTTTTCTGAGTACCCAAAAATGCTTTACAAGGGGGACATGATAAATCAAAACCAACTTTATTAGAGGAAAAACACTAAGGAATTAAATAGATGAAATAGCTGGGGAAAGCAATATTGAAGGTTTGGATGGTGGGGGCATGTTTCTGAGAGTTTGGGGAATGCATTCCACAGGGTTGGGGGGGGCTTGGTGCAGCAAATATGTGACATGACCATAAGAAAGCACCTCTGTGTTTCTTCCGTGGACATACAGTAACAGCCATTCACAGATTTTACATTTTATTTGGCCATAACCGTTTAGTTAGAAACCATGTCATCTGGTCGGGTCCTTGAATTGCTACTGGTAGTTGGAATAACGTTAGCTCTGATCCATAGTGTTAGAAGGAGGAAAGTAGGCTTTCACATATTTTTTTGTGCTAAAAACGAGGGGCTGCACAGCCTGCACTTCCGTGGGTGTGAGGGGAAAGGATCAAATTAAGTACCATAGAACTCCTCCTGATTCCTAACTACGCTAAGGACCAGAGCTACTGTTGTTGACGTTAGCTTCCAGGCTAGGCAACATGCAACATGTTTCGCATCGAGCCGATACTGGAGGCTTGACGAGGTGCGGTCTTCGGTGATATGCGAATTCTTTATTGAATAATTGCACACAACTGTGCTGTAATCCACGCTATCATCGGATAGCCTTTTAAATCCTATTTCCAATCCACGGGGACAAGCAAAGTGATCTCAGCGGCTTCCCCCGGTCTGGTGAACTGTCTGGTGGTGTTATTGTTCCCCCAATGCTGCTGGGGCATACCATTCTAAAGGGGGGTGGTTTCCACTCCCTGTAACAACGGACACTTCACTCGGTGAACTGGGTGGTGCGCCGGTCCATCTGAAAACTGTCCAGTGACAACGTTCCGCGGTGAAAAAAATAGTGCGATTAAAATGCGTTAATTTTTTTAACGCGTTAATTTTTCTGTAGTTAATTAATCTCAATTAACGCGTTAAAGTCCCGGCCCTAAAAAAAACTTTTACACATTTTAAGGAACTATGCTTTAGGGGTGTGCTGAAATATCGATATGGCGATATATATCGATACGTCCTCCCGCGATAAATAATCGATATTGATTATTAAAATATCGATATTAATGTTGTTCATAATGAAGTGATGAACAACATGTTTAGAAAAGGAGGAAATTATAGCTAAAATAAAGCAAATCCCACTCTCAGATTCCACAGCAACCAGAAGTACTGAATTACTGGATGGTGATTTGTCCAAACAGCTTTGTGGGAATACAAATTGCAGAATGCATTTCCCCACTGACACCAGTGATAATGGTCAATTGGTGGTGTTTGTGAGGTATTATGATGAGGTTATGAGGCAAAGGTGGAGTTTATTGAGTATTAATTTAGTTTTGAGTGGTGCAACCACTATAGACAGCACCTATTTTGTAGCTGCAGATATCGTAATATATCGTTGATGAAATTGCATACAATATATCGATATATCGGAAATATCGCAATATATCGAATATCGTACTATGCTTAGGCCTAGGCTTATAACATTTTTGGTTCCTGGCCATCATTTGGCTGGGGGCCCCCTGGAGCTCCCTCTGACCCCACTTTAGGATACACTGGCCTATAAGGCCTATATAAATATGATATAAATGTATACAAATATATGCATATGTATATGAAATCTATTTATAAATATGCATATGTATACATGGGCCGGTGGTTCCCGGGGTGGGGTCTGGGGACCCCCGGGCGTCCTTGGGGGAGTCCTTGGATGATAGTTAGGAACCAAATGGACCCTTATTGATCTGTAACTCAGAGAGTGGACAAATGGAATCCCATTTGTACACTCTCAGAATTAAAATAACATTGATTTTAAAATATAAATTAGGGTCTCAGATATAGAAATACCACTAAATGGGGGTCCGTAGACCAATGCATGTCAAACTGGGGGTCCTTTAAAACAGGTTGAACAGGTTGAGAATTACTGCCTTAGCTATAAACATCTTCTCTAATGGGGGTCCCTGGCATATCTTTTCAAATGGGTGACAATGACAATGGCACATTTTAGCATTAAAACTGGCTTATGGCCAGCCTAATTAACAGTGGATTGTGCCTTCTGCCTTGCACTATTCAAATGTTTAATTTGTCATTTTAATGCCAATAGAAAAATCCGTGATATACACACTCCAACCCATTTTCACACGGCAATCCTATAGTATTATACCCAGTCCTGATGGTGGCGGTAACGTCACCATCATGTCGATTTTGACCAAATCGTCAAAATCGATGCCACTTCCGGTTTAAGGAATCACAACATCCGGGACTAGTTTGGACTGGTGCAGCACTATCAGATGTCCGGAATGCTAAGCGATCATTGTTTATTTTAATAACTAAGACAAATTAAGCTCTAATCAAGCCCAAAATATCGCATTTTACGCAGCGATGCATGCGCGATCACACGTGTGCGTGATCGACCGTGCACGCACGGATTTCGGCCGGTTTTAGATAGATTACATCGGCCGTTAGCCAAACAAGCTAATAGTTGCTACATTTTGTTATATGAAGCTCTCGATTACAGGGGATTAAACGATTACGTCAATAGCGTCAGTGGCCATAAGGGATTTATTGATTCAGATATGTAACTGGCCATAACGGGGTTAATGTAAAGGCGCACTGATGCGCCGTTCGTCGTGAGGGTGTCTGTTGTTATGTTTTGCTAGCTAGCACAAAAGCTAATTCATCTTTTTCAATTGAATCTTCGCCTGGACTTAGCATACAGATTGGCCTAACAGATGAAATCCATTCACAATCGTCAGCAAAGAAATACAGCGGTACAAACAGAAAACACTCAAATAGGCGTTTTTGTACTTACAGTGTGCAAAACACAAAAGAGCCTGTATCTGCGTCAATCTTGGGCAGAAATGGGGAAGAAAATCGCCTGCATGCTTTGGGCTTTAGATAGTAGATACGGAAGCAAATTCCGTAACTGGAAATATGCGTCAAATTATAAGCCTCCCAACATCTAGTCGCGGATCTTCAAAATAAAAGGTTAAACGGTGAAATCATAGCAATACGAGGAATTAATCAATAAATCCTTGCGATGAGTAGATTGAACCTTATTGAATATATGTCAGTGCAATGGATCACAGTATGTCAACCTACTCATTGTTGCATACAGTACCAATGTAACCTATCTTAGATAATGATATTAAAAAACAAAGATTGTTTGATTCAATTATAGAATCAGAACATATATGAACAGAACAGAACATATATGAACATATACACATGCACATATACACTTTTTAAATGTAAAACCATCTGCATTGTTGATAAGAACATGTTTTAAGAAAGACACATTTGAAAGTTGACAAAGACCTTTATTTACAACAGGTCTTGGAGACCATGTTGGAGTCTGCCAATGAAAATGTCATTGCCCTTTATTGAAAAATGAACACCATCCCTTAAAAAAAGGTCTTTGTGGTGACTGAAAATGTCTCTGTGCAGAATAACTGCCCCATTGTTGTTCTGCAGAAATTCTGCCACCTTGCCATTCACCCAGATGTGGGTTTTATTCATGTGTTGGGCACTCCTGACCCTTCTCCAGTTGCATCTGGCAGCTATGCCAGAAAACACAATCTTTGTGTCAGGACACATGTCCTGAATGAGGCGCAAATCCCGCTTCATCGTGTTGAACAGGGACAACCGTGGAACTGCTCCCAAATCATTCACACCAACATGCAGAACCAGGAGGTCAGGAGGGTGCTGTGCACGGAGTTCCAGTTTCATCTTTGGGAGCACGTCTCCCCAGCGCATCCCACCTTTACCCATCCAAAATATCTCTGCTGGCAAGTGAAGGTCTGGCCCAATTGTTTCACATGCTCGGGGGTAAGCCCGAGCAATTAGGCTGGACCCCACAATCCAGATAGATTTGGCTGTTAACAAAGACAACAGACATATGCAATAAGATTAGTACAAATTACATGTTTAAATTCAATTTATAATTGAATATAACTTTATCTTTTTCTTCTAATAACTGGATTATTATACTTCAATAAACATATTATTTAAAAATCAACTTTTAGTTTTCCTATGATCCTATATTTGAGCATATTTACATAATGTAGGCTACATCATAAAGACTATTTTAATGTTACAAAACTTACATTTTTCTGGCCCATGTGCAACATCTTCAGAAGATGTACTCTGTGCTGTCAAATCCTTGCAATCTATTAAACAAAGAAGTATAAATGAGGTTACCTGCATGTTAAGACTGTAAAATCCATTAAAGTTGAATAGTTATTTATTTGTATGCCAGTGCATGGTGAAGCTCTAAACTAAATGTTGTTGTTTCATGCAAGCAATGACAATAAAGATCTATCTATCTATCTAGTTAGTTATAGGAAGTTATGTCGAGTTCCAAACATTTCATTTTGCACATTTCATTAAAATATATCATTAAGCTGTAAGTTCTAACAAACCCAAACATATACCCTTCCACAACCTTTTTAAATCTCCATTGTTGTATTTTTGTCCACCAACCCTTAACCATTGTAAAGGTGGTTGTACAACCATCTTTACAATGGTTAAGGGTTATATAATGGTGGACAAAAAACGGGCACGTTTTTCGGAAAACCGATGGAGAAACGCCGTTTAAAAATTCGAATTTGCGTTAGTTTAATCTATACTTACACCTTCTTTCCAAAATATTACTATTGCATGACCTATAAGCCTAATTCATTATTTGTAGTACTTACATTTTAGAAAAATCTGCGCCTGCCGTGATTCCAACGCCATGCTTTCTGTTCTAGTTAGCAGTACTGCAGTAGCGATACAGTCACTGACAGTCAGTTCAGCAACACTGAAGTGAAGACACGGGTACATTTCAAATGTTCCCGCACTTGAAAAGTAGGTCAAAATGTTCAAATGTCATTGGTTGTAACATTTTCAACGTCATATCAACGGACCAAACAATTGGCTATAGGTGTGTACGTGTTGGGGGGCGGGGTGGGTGATTCTGGGCGGGTTCGGAAATGCCACACCGGAGCGCACTCGCCTATTAGTTTGCATTGCACAGTGGGCTCAGTGCGCTATTTCCGAACGCGCCCACTTGTGTACGTTTTATGGGGAGCAAGGGTGGTGCTTATTGCCAACCGGGAACAGTCACTGACACTACCAACACTACTATACAAAAGAAAATACTTTTAAGAAATGACCACTCCAACAAAAATGCAGAAGGCCATCTCCGCTGAAGGAGAAGAGCTACTGGAACAAATTACCCCAATCAATGTAAGTGATATTTAAATAACCGATACACGTACATGGGTCATGCTCGGTGCCATTTCAGCCTATAGTAAACTTTTCAACACATTTATTTTATTGTTTTTTTAAATTCGATATCGATGCCAAACGCTGCCCAAAGGTGAGTTGCGGCAGCAACTGGAGACGGTGGGCAGTCAGGTCGTGGACACCCTATCCAACCTGGAGGCAGAGAGGGATCATCTGCGCCAGACATTGGCCGGCCTGGCCAAGAATAATGTTGAGCTGCTAAAGCAGAAAAAAAAATTGGAACAACCAACCTGTCCAACCTGTGGATGGTTCAGCATGGACGGTGAGTAAATAATAGGCCTATAGCGTATTCACCATGTATTCATGAACTTAAATATAATGACTGTATGTCTGAAGACTGAAGGTAATCACAATAAATGATATATTATGTATTTTATATACTCTTACAGAAGAAAAGGCAGAGGATCCAGCTGGAGAATAAAAAATAAATAAAGTTTGAGAAAGTAAACACATGATGTTCTGTTTGTTATTTCTTACACACCCGTATTGGGTATTTTCGACCTCAATATATACGATGTATTATTTTCTAGAACAAGTAGGCTACTTTCTACTTATATTTGGGAAATCAACACTAGATGGTGCATCACTCCAAGATATGTACTCGTTTTTGCTTTGATAAATATGATAAATACATAATACACATAATAGATGAGAGTACAATAGTGTAAAAAACAGAAAACTGTTTGTTTGATACAACATACATTTTAATGATTTTTTTAATGCAAAAGGAAGTGACATGAGATATTTCTTTAATTTATTTTTAAAATCTGATTTGCTTGTTGCCTGTCTGATTTGTGAAGACTATGCAGCTCTTTCATTGCTCTATATATATTACTGTGTTGCTTTGCATTAGTTTTTAAAATTGTATTATTTTTGTGTAGGCTATTTTGAAGTGAATACATAACTGTTCCCAGTTGTGCTTCAAGTGCTATTGATGTAATCAGTGTCACCTTTTCAACTTTTGATGATTGGAACAGCGAAGTAAAGTATTATTCTTGTAAACACATTTGCTCCATATATACTGATACTATCAAAGAACGTGAGGATTGCTAAATTAGGGTCAAATTATTAGATGCCTTGATCATTTTGATAAATAAAGATAATTTTTATAAATAGAAATTCATCATCAAGTCATCAAATAATTATTATATCATTATTAATAACGATATAAAAATGAAAGACAAACAGATCCAACACTGAAATATAATTTTAATAAGTAATCAAAACAAGAAAAGGAAATTGTCTTGAGACTGATAAAACCCGCCAGATATGTTAAAAACAAGAACAACATTTGATGCATTTTAAAAGCCCAATAGGTGGAAATAACCCAATGTGGCAACACTGCTGATTAACTCAGCTCAATGCTGCGTGCACATTCTTATTTGTTTGACATGTGACAAAAACAACCAATATCAGCATTCTCTGACTCTGACACGCCCATCAATACTTTGGTTTAAAAACCAACCTAACCTAGCCTCAGTCACAACTGGCTTTCCACAGACTCGAGAAGAAACAATGAAAGCTACAGACGACCACCTTAAAAAAATTAAAAATAAATTTGATCTCCTCATGGTAAGTTTAAACAATTATCTCGTAAATGTTGATTTTAAAATATGTTCGTAATTCAGACGACACTCGAGACAGTTGGCCATGCTACACCTTGTATATGGCGGTTTAATATATCATATTTGTATTTTGTTTTTGTTTCTCTTACAGCACCAACTCGAAGATGATGAGGTGTCTAAGGCTGACCTGCAATGCCGGATCAAAAATGTCGGTAGTCTTGTGGTGACACACGCCAACACACTACAACGTCAACGTGCGTTTCTGCAAAGAAGCATACACCAGATGACTCAGGACAACACGGTGGTGGCCAGGAATATCAAATTCCTCCAACGAAAACCACCGGCACCGCTGACATGTGCCTCATGTCTGGCCATGTTTGAGGAAAGTAAGATGTATTTATAATTCCTAATAATAGGTTAGCAGAATAGATCGTATTACTTTTCAATATAACGTAATTAACACGATGATTCTATTTGATATTAAACTTTAGCACTGGCCGCAAACATGGACCCGAACGTGGAGCAGGTTCCAGCCACCAATGAGAGGGTTCCAGAGGCTACAGGCGAGGACGCCAACATGGAGCAGGTTCCAGACTCTACCGATCATGATGCTGGCTTCAGTGGCTTCAATGAAGAAAGTAAGCAGTATATTTATTTTATTTATCTATCACGCATTGCCAGAGGTTTCTCCCATCAACCCTTATTTTGAAGAGCCTATTGTCCGTAAGCGAATGTTACGAACTTAACTGCGGTGTCTTGCCCGGTTGATGTTCCGAAAACCTTGTTTTGACCATAAACGACATTCATGGTGTCGATTTGGAGCTAAAAATCACTGAAAGCAGCACAAAGAGGAACTATTAGAAAGACTCAGAGAAAAAAATTTATGCTAGGAAGGTTTCAGCACCAGTAGTCCAGTCTTCTAATAGTGTAGTGTCCAAGACATTCATGTCAACATCAAGACGAGTCCTTGTGGCAAATACTATGTGGGTAAAACCACACGTGCCCTTAAGACCCGCATTAGTGAGCACCGCAGTGCCATTAGATGTAAAAATCTTACTTCTCCTATTGCTACACACTTTTTAGAGGCTAGCCATCATATCTCTGCTCTCCGTTATATAGGCATCGAAAAGGTCCCTGCCAACAGAAGAGGGGGTGATCATGACAAAGCACTGCTGAAGAGAGAATCCTACTGGATATCAACCCTCAACACCCTTGCCCCTAATGGCCTTAACATTGATTTTGATTTAAGAGTTTTCCTGTGACAGTTGGTAGAGCTTAAAGGAGCATTCAGTGATTTGGAAAACCACCCAGTCCGCCCCGGTAACAAAATGTGCACAAGCATGCTCTACAGTGGGGGGAAGTGCAACAGGCCAACAGCATGTGCACCAAGGCCCGCCCCCACTCGGTCATGATTGGAGGAAGGCCCCTCTCATCCTGATTGGATGAAGGTTTTTCCACCCGCCACCAAAACTGAAACTAGGGTTTTTTGACCCCAGGGGCTCACTGGGGACAGGGAGGATTTCCTTATATGGTCAGCACACTCTATAGTAGGGAGGATTATCCAGAAAAAAAGGAAAAATAAGTGATATTTGAATTAAGTCAATCACTGAATATACCTTTAATGTTTGCAACCCTTTTCAAACCCATTCCCCTCTACCTGTGTCCTCCAGTGTTCACTGCAAATATAATTAGTGTCGACAAAATATGGGTTCTATTTATGATATTTATGATATTGAAATGTATCTTTTTGCCACTTGAATTGTAATAAGTATGGTCTATAACAGTGTTTCCCAACCTGTGTACTGTGCCGTTTGATGTGTCCAGGTGTGCCGCCTGATTTGACCGAAAATGTAACACTAACCCTAACACTATCCCTCCCCCGAAAGCAATAGCTATTGAGCTGCATGATTCCTATTGTTGCGTCGTTGTTGTTTTATCACACGTCTAATTAATTAGACGTGCGACAACAACAACCACGGAACAATAGACTCTAACGACCATCGGCCATAGGAATGTTAATCACTAGTGGTGTCAAATCTGTCAAGTCTGGATCGGTCAAAATAGCGTCTGCATCGGACGTTGGTTCGATCCTAAAGTTGTGAATCGATATAATTCAACTAACTGCGGGAAAAACACAGATGTACAAGCCCAAAGCGCTGTGCATTGCGACGGGTAGATAACGTGTAGATCTGCTACTTCCAGCGCAGTAAGGGCGCATGCTTATGACGCTCATTAACTATGCATCAGCAGCCAGTGACAGTCACAACACACGAGCAGCAGACGGGATGCACAGGCAGATCCGACACAACTTTATTGCACACATCTGTGCTTTCATCCACGCTTCCATAGCCTTTTAAATCTTATTTCCCATCCACGGGCACAAGCAGTGATATCAGCAGCTTCCACCTGATCTGTGGTGGTGTTCTGTTGTCTGACGAGGGAAGCTACTAGCTAGTAGCTAGCATGAGAGCTAACGTTACTTTCATATAGTTAGAAGGAGTTAGAAGGAGTCCTCCTTAATAACACTGTACTTTCCATCCGTTCCCCTACCCCTCACACTCGCTGCTGCGTTTACACGCAGACACAAAGACGGATGGGAATATAATTTGGAGCTTTAACAATGAATGATAGACTGTATCGTTGTGTCTGCCCGTGTTTAATGGTCAGGGTTTCACTGCCCACAGCAGGCAGATCTGTCAAAACTATGCACTTCCCAAAACTCAGAGACATGCTGCCACCACCTATAAATTCAAACCCACTTTCATTTATTTTATTCCATAGTCTTAGTTTTTCTCTAATTATATATATTCATTGATTCACTCATATCCAAATCCATTTGAAAAAAAAAGCTCACTGCTCAGGTCAAATAGGCCTATTGATATGCGAATGTGATTAATTGAGATTAATTAATCACAAAGCCTCCAATTAATTAGATGTTTTTTAATGAAGTTTTAATGAAGAAGCTATAGATCTAGCTTCAAATAAAACATCTAAAAAAGGTTAAATGTGTCAGACAGATGAGTGCTGTCATGTGTGTTTTTAAAAGTATATTGGGTTCAAATAAGTTTTACTCTGTCAAAAGTATAATGTGTTTGGTATCAAAGACGTTTTACTATATATATATATATATATATATATATATATATATATATAGAGTAAATATATAATATTATATATATATATATATATGTAAATATATATACATACACACATGCACACCCCCCGTATATCTAGGTGTGCCCCGAGATTTTTAGGCTATGAAAAGTGTGCCCTGGGACAAAAAAGGTTGGGAAACACTGGTCTATAATATAACAGACCCTCAGGTGCCCTACCTATTCGGCCTTCTCTCTTTCAGGAGTTTGACCAAAGAACTGCCCTGTTCCCTTTAATTTATTTACCTTTCATAGTGTTCTGAGTGTTTTCTTGGTATAACTAATATATTCTGTCTCCCCAGCTTTTTCTAGATGATTTATAATATTTATCAAATATATTTAAATCTCTTAAATTAATGCTATTGCAAATATTTAACCAATTACTGAAAATGTATTTATTATTGCACACAGCCAAACAGTAAACACATCTTGTGCATTGAATGTTTATTTTGGTTATATCTGTCTTTTATGCATTGTTGTTCGCCTCAAAATGGCTTCCCAATCATCCTGATTGGTTTTTCCTGATGACGACCAGACCCCCTATGGAGTCCACCTGTTTTTGCTCCTATATAAGTGTGTGTTTGTCCTGGCTTGTTTTATTCCCTGAAGAAGGCCGAAAGGTCGAAACGTTGGTTTCTTCTCAATAAATATACAGCATCGTGGCTACGTGTGTGTGGCCTTTTCTTATTTTTACTTATTTACTGCCTTAGGCCAGCACCTCACCAATACTGGTGTGCGCCCTTTCCTGCTTTGTCTACCACAACATCAAGACGAGTGCCACAAAAAAAGAGAAAAGGCAAAACTACTAAAGCTATCGTAATTGGATGGCTGGACTTCCGAAACAAAGGTGGATATAGACAAGTGAGAGGAGACTATGGCGGAGGGACAAGGCATTTAAGTGTGGACACACAAACGACAATGGCGGAGCTATTAGAAATGGGAAAAAAAACTCAGTAACACAAACAAACAAATGAGAAATAAAAAGGAAATGGAAGAATTGCAATCATCACAAAACAAAGCCTAACAAAGCCTACCCCCCCCCCCCCACACACACACACACACACACACACACACACACACACACACACACACACACACACACCATTAATGTCCTTATTTTTATTATTTTCTTTCTTTTTTTTTTTTTTTTTTTCTCCTATGCCTGTATGTTGGTATGTTTACATATTTATATATTTATGTATTTATATATTTATATACTTATATATTTGTATGTTGGTATGTTTACATATTTATATATTTATGTTTACATATTTATATATTTATGTATTTATATATTTATATATTTATATGTTTATATATTTATATATTTATATGTTTATGTATTTATATGTATATTTAAATGTACCTTATAGGTCTACAGATACAAATTAATTTAGTTTAGTCTAACATGGGCCTACCCTCTTCTTTTTTCTTTTTTTAAAATGTATTTCTGTGTTTTGTTTTGTTTTTTCTTTTGTGTTGAAATAGGTGAAGGGATGTATGCACACAAAAAAAAAGTCAGCTAACAGTGACATGAAACATGTAGAAAAAATGTGAAAAGAAAATGTATTGGCTACAAAGAATTGAATTGTACATGTGATTGACTCAATAAAGTAAAAAAAAAAGAAAAAAAAAGAAATGGGCAATAACTTTTCTTCCCAGAGGGGATATCACCAAAGGGGCCGGCTGAAGATTTTCACTTTTATCTATCTAACTTCAAGAGACAAGCAATACAAACAGAGTGTACGGTTCTTGAAATGGTTGAGAAATTCAAGATTAAACTTCTAAGGTTTTACAGTGTGTCGCTACTTAGGCTCGATCAATGGAAAATGAAGACTCTGCACCTGAGAACGAGGACTTGACCGAAGAATCGGATGGACCTTCCTCTGACTTTGAAGCCAGTAAAAGGGTTTGTTATTGGCTTGTGTAAAAGTCAATGTGGTAATAGATGGCACTTGTAAATTGTTGGACCATAAGATGCATGCATTTTGTCCTTAAGTCTCAATGTATACACTGAATCGGCAACAGGTAGAACTGTTTTGTCATATACACAACTTATACTGCAGTTTTATTTATTTTGAAAAGCTCAGGTTTTATATCATTAACTGCTCAATTCAACACCATCACTGCACTTGAATCATACATCTCTAAAGACTAGCATCATATAGTATGTTTGTATATCGGCTATTTCCAAAAGCAGCCAGTTAAATTAAATATTTTTAATAATTATTCCACTAACTGAAGTACATATCATGACACTCAAAATCTCAATACCTAAGTCAATCAAACTGCACCTAGACACACATTGAAATTAATGTCGTAATTTATTTATTTTTAATCTACAATTTCTTTCTTGTCTACAATGGCTTCTGCAGGTTGATACACGCAGAAGAACCTCTTTGACTGTAGCAGGGGCAAGCTCTTCTCATCACCCATATCACAGGGACCTTATTGATTTGACACTGAAGGAGGAAGTGTTTGATCCAGATGCAGATGTGCATGAGAGACCAACAGATGACACCCTGGAATGGAACGGAGAGGATGACCAGGATGAAAGGGACTCGGAGGGTGAAATCGTCTTAAACTTTGATCGGGTACTGCATGGATAGTGCTACTTGTATGTTAAAGCAGTGGTGCTCAGTCTGTGGCCCCCCCAGAAATAAATTTGCACTGCGGACCCCCAAAAATAATCACAATTGAACTGGGGACCCCCGATAATCATATTCGAAATGGAGACCCGAAAAACCATCATTTCAACTAGGTAAACACCACCCTGACAAGGTTAACTACTCCATTTAAAAATATTCTATTGGAATAGAATTGGAGAAAGTACCATTGGTGCATTCACTCCTTGTGATCACATTTTATTTTATGGAGTTCTTTCTCTTGTGATAATTCTCCTTTGACATCACTTAATCAATACAACCTATTGTTTAATTATCAATTAACTTGAAAGTATGACTAAACAGTCATGCCCATATCATGGTTCTACAATAGTCTTGGAATAATTGGTTATTCAGAATGCTTTTCAAACATGTGTGTCTGCAACAGCTGACGTGTGGTGGGTCTGGCTGTTAGGAATATTTTGGCAATGCACAGTTATCGCTATGCAGCTATCCACAGCAATCTGAATATTCATTGACCTCAAGAAAGCTAGAAGCATTGCAAAACAGGATTACAAGTTAATGTTTCTGTTTTATTAGCATATTTGAAATAAACATGACCAAAAAACAATCACAGGCACCCAACGCACATGTCACATGAAACTGTCTAGCCGACGAGACGTCAATATTTCATTAATCCTTTTTTTTGTTGTTTAATCATTCTTCTTTCAGAATGCGGTTCAATCTGATGCGTCCACGCACTGGTCTTTGTTTGCAAGTTCCGTTGTGCATGCAGAAGTAAGATTCACCAACATGCAAATTGATTATAACATTAACATGGTTGTCGAGTTTATTCCGTGAGTGGGCTCATTATGATATTAAGTGCCGACCCAGCTTATATTTGTAACTTCATGTTTGTGTAATTTATGTATAGATGTTGGTGCTATTAAGAAGTTCACTGCCTATACAGTAAATACTGTGTTATATAAGAACAGAGATCAACCAATTACAGTATGTCTCAGGGATGTAGATATTAATACAGTTAATTGGGGGGTAAAATGTGTTATACTATATACTATATAGGAATGCAAGGTCATACTAGGACATAGTATGGGACAGAGGGGCAGGACGTGTCAGATGACAGAGAAAGAGGAAAAGGCGGGTGTAGCACAGAGCATGAAGATCTAATGTGTTGTTTCCTATTTCATTCAGTAGAAAATGTAACAGGCGGGATGATGCGTTTAAGTAAGTCCTTGTAATGTGTTATATGTACCAAATGCTCTAAATTCAGTCATAATGATGCGTTTATGCGGTCGCTATATCTGTGAATTAATAGTATGTATTTTGTGTTTTCAGTTATTACTTAAATGCCACTAAGTGCCACAGTCTCTGATAACCTTGTAATGATCAGATTTAAGGACAATCAATGCTATTGAACTAGATCTAAACACGGGCCAGACAAGGCAAATAAGGCTTTATACTGTACACAAGTTTAGTAGAAGTATGTTTGTACGTGTGTGAGTGTGTTATGAGATAACAGTAATGCACGCTCTCTGCACGCCCCGGTCCACAGTGGCAAAATGGCTGTGGAAGAAGATGGACGGTTCTCCCCTCCGGCTACAACAGGCCACTGCCTTCAAAACACTGGTTACCCCTGGGGGTACACTACAGTTTAGAGTCAGGGGACACTGCTCAACCCATGAGCAAAACCGACGCCACATGCCGACAGCCTCTGATACCCGGCGAAAAGGTTGTATGAAATGTGTTGGTTCGCGCCTCTGGGCGGACATTCTGTCTCTCCTCAGTTCACCACTACAGCTTATCCATAAGCAACTGTTAGCCTACCCGGCCAAGATCTGTTTATTCTCTTTCTCCACACGATATCCTAAACTAAAGTTTACCTTATTTTACTAACACTTTAGCCTACTTCCGGTGGGCGTACTAAATTCGTTTTATTTTATTTTTATTTCAAAACTGATGTTTCTCACTTAATTCTAACTCAAAAGAGGATTTTGATGAGAGCATCAGAGATGTGATCATGCCTTTGGTGACAGGACTTGCCTGTCCATAAACGCATTAATTGACACTTACTATGACCAAAAGTACCACTTAAACCTGATTCTTTCTACCCATGTTTTACATTTGTTTATTTTTAATAAATTGATTATTTGAATTAAGAAGTGGTTGTGTCCTATGTATCATATGTTTATGGTCAATACAGTATTGGAATATGTAATGCAAGTCTGTCCAAGAATTCATGTTACATTACAGTGACGTGAGCAATATAATTATGATATTGTAATATTTTAATAAATCATATTCATAAATTATGAATATTGATATTTGAAATATTACGTGCTGACAGCTGTTACCCAGCTATATTGCATAAACCTTGTTCCAGTCCCAGTGGTGCAAAACCTGTCCGATGCCCGAGCACTGGGTACAGATGGCCAACTGCTGTAGTGGTATCGACCGGACTACTTGGTTGCCACAGCTCTGGAGTGCTGGCACTGAAGGTCCTGGGTCCCAGGAAGGACGGTGGTAGTGTTACCTCGTATTCTAGTAGATGCTTTGGTGGATATCTGATCCGTGACTCCCTTGAGGATCCACCTGGGGCTGCTGCGCCTTGCTCTGCCATGTTGTAACCACCGTAGGTGAAGAATCCGGCTCGAAGGACCAATATTAGAGATTATAGCTATCTCGGCTAAGTAGACTGGCCAGTTCTTCATCTACTGATGAGCTCCGGTCAAAGAGTCACACGGAAGCAAGGTCACAGTTGAGGATTGCTTTATATTGTTCACAGAAGTCAGAATGTAATATAGTTTAGGAGCATTCACTCATCTGACTCCTCTGACAGTCTGATGCAAAGAGAGCACAAAATGGCTGCTGAGCACATTTATACAGATCCAAGGACCCTTAGCTGTCCTAAACACTGCCTGAACTAAACCTGAAATAATGCATCATGTCATCATATCAAATCACACAGCACCACCTACTGGTGGAAGGGGGAATTCTGCACAACAGTACTGAAGAACACTCATAATTACAGAAGTGAAAAACAAAAGAAGAATCCGTCTACTATAGCACCAAAGGATCTTAAACGGCGAAGGAAAAACTCAGATTGCACTTCTTAAGTGCAATCTGAAAACATAAAGGAAAAACAGTGCCATCTGCATGATGCTCAAAGTTTGGTCTGAGGACCTCAAGGGGTCCTTGAGGAAGTTCCAGGCAGTCCACAGCAAAATATGGAACATTTTACCACTTTAATCCCATTTTATACTTGACAATACTGAAAATAGTCAATCTACAAGCTCACAAACGCGTCCCATTACTGCCCATTTTGAGCTTGTAGATCGGCTATTTTTGAAACATTTTGATAAATCTTCAAAGCATTTCCCTAGCAGAAAATATTTTCATATGGGGGTCTGCAGAATGCATGTCAATTTGGGGGTCCTTGACATGAAAATGTTTGAGAACCACTGGTTTAGAGTTTACAACCCAACCCAAACAAATGCACCATACCCACCACATAACCCCACCCCCCCCCCCCCCCCCAAGTTGATTATTGTGAGAGAAATAATAAAATACATTCATGAATTTTGAATTTCTGTTCACTTCAGTACCTCCACAGTATTATTGATTTTTAATGTTTGGAGTTTAGTTTAGGTATTCTTGACACTCAACTTTATTTCTATGTGTGAGGTCCTGTGATTTCTGTGTGCTGCAATCACACACAGGTGTGACTGCAGGCAAGGCCATGGAGTCATGCAAAACCACACCCACCTGGGTGTACACAGGTAGGAAAGTGAATTCCCAATGCCTTATATGGGATCGGTGGGGTGGTTCCCTATGGTAATTAGGATGCTAATTAGGATATATGGGGCGTCTACCTATGATAATTTGAATGAACTGGCACACCCCTTCAAGTTACGAGGATTTGGATTCATCATCATAAGAACATGCTTACGAACAATTCTGCCTACTTAAGAACGTTTCATGAATCTGACTGGACTTAGGAATTCACTTAGGAAGAAATGTAAGAGGAAAAGTTAGGAACTTATTGGCGCATGAGGCCCATTGGGCAGAATTGTTCGTAAGCATGTTCTTATGATGATGAATCCAAATCCTCGTAACTTGAAGGGGTGTGCCAGTTCATTCAAATAATCATAGGTAGACGCCCCACATATCCTAATTAACATCCTAATTACCATAGGGAACCGCCCCACCGATCCCATATAAGGCATTGGGAATTCACTTTTCTACCTGTGTTCACCCAGGTGGGGTGAATCAATATTTCAATATTTTCAATAATCATGAATGTATTTCATTATTTATCTCACAATAGTCAACTTGGGTTGGGTTGTGAACTCTAAACCAGTGGTTCTCAAACATTTTCATGTCAAGGACCCCCAAATTGACATGCATTCTGCAGACCCCCATATGAAAATATTTTCTGCTAGGGAAATGTTTTGAAGATTTATCAAAATGTTTCGAAAATAGCCGATCTACAAGCTCAAAATGGGCAGTAATGGGATGCGTTTGTGAGCTTGTAGATTGGCTATTTTCAAAGTATAAAATGGGATTAAAGTGGTAAATGTTCCATATTTTGCTGTGGACTGCCTGGAACTTCCTCAAGGACCCCTTGAGGTCCTCAGACCAAACTTTGAGCATCATGCAGATGGCGCTGTTTTTCCTTTATGTTTTCAGATTGCACTTAAGAACGAAAAAGGCACCCTAAGAGTGCTCCACAGTGTGCGTAGATTCTGTTCTTACCTACGAACAAATCACAGCTAAGAAAAGATTGAGGGATCCCAAAACCTTCTTAAAAACTTCCTAAGTGGGTCTAAGAACAAATTTCCTCTTAAGAACTTCTTAAGAACGGTTGGTGCATGAGGCCCATTGTCTCTAGCACATTTTGATGCTGACTTACAAGCCTTCAATTAGTGTCAGGTTCAAAGGGCGTCTGTGATGAGCACTGAACAGGAACCACACACGATACTCACCCTCAAATAGGTTTCTCTACCAGTCAAGACTTTTCCAAAGATGTCTTCACTGTTGTGCCACGACAAAGTATAATCTCGATTGCCTTCCAAATCCAGTCTCATAAAACATATACTCTCTCAGACCATTTCAGAGCCAAGCTATATGATGAAATCAGTCAAATAATGTTTGAGGGGGTATTTAATAGCCAAACATGTTCAATATATTTGCATGTACCATACATAGTCATCCTTTATAATTTGGAACACTTTAGACCCCATTATCCCCATAATCAACCCATAAATGACCCAAGCCGAACCCTAATAAAGCCTACTGTATGGCAATACAGTACTGTATTCCCCTTACAGGATTATAGTATAGGCTTGTAGTGTCAATGCTATGCATTTTTTCATGAAAAAAGGTCAGTAGGCCTGTTAGTTGTGAGCTGATGCTAACCAAACTATCTGTCAGAAAAGTGGTATCAGTGAACTGGCTCTGGATTGGCTGTGCTCCTAACAGGTCATTGTTTCCATTGTTGAGGGCATAGCTTTGAGTGTTTCTGTACACCAACCTTGTGTAACACAAACATTGAAGACACAAGTGAGCTCACAAATTGTGATTGGCCAGAATGAGATAATAAGAGCGCCCCTCACTTCACACAAGTGTTATTTTGTATTACTATGTGTATTATGTAATAGCACACTATTACTACATTTATAGCACACTATTACAACACTATTACCACATTTATAGCACACTATTACAACACTATTACCACATTTATAGCACACTATTACGACACTATTACTACATTTAGAGCACACTCTTACTACATGTTACCACATTAATAGCACACTATGTATTACCACATTCATTTATTCACTGGTGTTACTGTAATATATACACACACACACACATACACACAATATTTATCTTAATTCAAATATAGCTGAATTATATTCCTAACATGTATGATTAACTGTAAGGGAAAGGCTCGCTCAACCCAAGGTGAGTCCGTGAGTGTTCAGGCATGGTGCAGATTCAGGGAATACGTATAGAAAGAGAATAAAATCCAGACTCTCAGTAATAGTAGTAGTCTTGTTTAATAAAGTTAGAATCCACAGCAGCAGTCAAACCAGGCAGACGCGTTTCTGCGCGCAGGCCTTTGTCAGTGTCGGAATTCCGACTATATATTTTGGTAGCAAGAGACACAAACATGACACAGATTCCTAGAATTTATTTTGTACTTTTCAGCTGTAGATGACAATGTGTTTGTTTATACACTGGATATTGTTTTTAAAGCAATGCAGATTGATAAGAGCCAGGTGCTGAGTGTTGGATTTGTCTAGCAGATTCGACTGAAAATCAACCGATAATCACCAGTAGGTTACTTATCAAGATGATCGTATCGACCTACTGCACATGCTGGGAGCCTACTGAGAGCAAACCACCTCATACACTAACCTAAACATAACTGCAAGTACGGAGAAGCGCAGTCACTTCTGTGTTTCCTAATTGCAGCCAGCCCCCAGACTACTGCCACTGGTGATTATCGGGTTGATCACATTCAAAGCGGGTGGATTTGTTAGCAGTCTGTTATTGAGTTGAGCGGTCAGGTCCAGACCGTACAGGGGTCATAATATGTCCATGCAGACAAATGTGTCCGTGGCAACATTTCGGTCAAAGAAACGTTGCCTAAATAAAGTTTGTATTGCAAGTGCAGACGGTGTGCAGGTCTTTGTGCACTTTATGTGAATTTTTCTGAATACATTGAGCCCTGCCTATGTACCTGTCTCATACCATATGTGTGCGCATAAGACTTGTTGCCTAATGTGTTCATGGCAAAAAAAGGAATTTTGTCATTATTCAATGATTAGAATGCATTGATTCAGAATCAAGAATTCAACTAAGCAAGTCAGTTGTTGATATGTTGTTGACATGTTGATAAGATGTCTCTGCTGTCGGAAACAAATTGGTAACTAATCCACACCCGGGGGGGAATCAAACATAGAAAAAGCAGTCCAACAAAAGTGTTCCAGCGTGGCTGAATAGCACTTTAGGTATCCAAGCCTGCAGATGGATGCTATTGCTTGTTAGTCCCGGGCATTTGCTGCTTACAGTTCGTCATCGGACGTGTCAGAGTCAATGTCATATTCTTCTTCATCATCAGCAGGACTATCTTCCAAAAAGCTGACGCTCTCTGCTCCAGATAAAACCTGCAGGTAACATTCCCTTGAGTGGGTCATCACTTCTTTGATCTTCCACAGCTTTCTCTGAATGATGCTCTGCAGACCGTTCAACCCGTCTTCACTCAGGCCCCACGGGGGTGACTCTTAGAACACAAGAAAAAGTCTGTTAGTAACTTTAACCCATTTAGACCTGAGGACATGTTTCTATGTCAGTGGTGCTCAACCCTTTTCATGTCAAGGACCCCATCATTATCTGTATTTGGACGCCCCTCTAAAAATATGTTGTTCCCCCCCAGAAGCAAAGACTTGAGTTAAAAATGTTCACTGTGACAGAATATATATTCAAAGATTCGCGCCACATTTTCAGGATTTTTCAAAAATTGCAGATCTACAAGCTCATAGTGCCGCGCTATGATCTGCTATTTTTCAATAGCTAAAGTATAACATAATGCTTACAACACTAGAAGGGGTTCCTGCCCAGAATGGGTTAACAACAGTCGTCAGAGTTGTGTATCATGTCTATGAATTATTATATTGCAATACATACCTTCCGTTGCCTCAGATGAAATAATGCAAGATAGCTCCTTTAGGCCATCAGCACGAGTTGAAAGAGACTTCCAGTGTTGATTCATCTCTTTCACGAGGATCTTCTTCTCCTCCTCATGTCTCCTTACAGCCATTACGGTGTCGAATGCCTTTCTCTTCGTCTTGAGATCGACAGAGTCTGGAATGCATTTTTGACACAGATTCACAGGGAGAATGAGTAGGATTGCCAATTGCCATTTGTAAACACATGATTCATGTGTTGGCCACTCCTCAGTTCAACAAGCAAGCATATGATCTATTATTGTGTCGTTATGCATCTGATTTGTTGGTAGTCAACAGACTAGTGTACATACCAGTGAGTTGTAGGTGCCATGGCCATGCTTTCTCAACAGACAGAATGGTTTCCATGGACAGGGCTTCGTTGCATGGAACCATGCTGTTATATTGCTCCACAGCAGAAGACAAGACCTCTTTCTCCGACCTAATCTTGCGGCGGATCCTGGCACGCCCCTTGTTCCCAGAATTATCGGCATAAAGGCGCTGGGTCCTCCTCCTGAGACTCACCACTAGCATCTCAATTGTGCTTTCCAAGCCACTGGGCCCGTATGCAGCTGGTGCTGCAAAGACGAAATAGGTGGGTTGCACTTTAAGTGAAAAATTATTCACAATTTCATGCAAGATTGCAGTAGAGGATGAGTACAAGGCACAATGTGAGTGGAAGTTAACATTACATTCTCTACTGATGTCACCTGGCAAAAGCATTTAATGAGAACAGCGTTATACCTTCAGCCCACTCCTTTACATCCTGGACCCACTCTTCCAACTGGCTCTCTGCCACTGCAAATTTGACCTTCATCGACTCAAGGTTCTGTAAGTGGCTTTGAAGAGCCTTGCTGGTCTACAATGAATCATAGCCAATAAAACAAATGTTGTCTCTAACATGTCGGGATATTCAACATCTAAAAGAACGTTATTGATGTCATTACCTTCTGATACCGGCGAGCCAGTGCGGTGGCTAAATTGTCACACTTTTTCCGATTCCAGTTCATAGCCATGAGGGTTAACATGTCGTTGCGTCCTGCCAAAAGAAATTGATATCAACATTATCAAAAAATATAAAGAAATTAGTTTTGCTAAAAATCGGCCTCATGACGCTATACCAGGCCATTGTGTAATAATTGGGGCAGAGGTGTGTCGTTGGCATCCAGGGAGTGTGTGTGCACAGTTTGGCATCGGCTGAGCCAACAGTGCCGGAGATTCGCTGTACACGGATGGATGGACACACACACACGGATGGACACAGACAAACAGCAAAACATACTCTCCCCATGCCTTCGGCTGGTGGAGACAATAAATGTTAACATCCTAAGTACACTTAAGTAATGTTTTTTCTTTACAGCTAGTGCTGTATGTGGTCACCTCACCTGCTTTTGACATGTGTTTTGTGGTCACTGCAATCCTAGAGAGGAAGGCATTGCATTGCTCTACCTCCTCCCCTAGTGTCTGACCCGCGCCTGTCACGATACGTGACCTGTTCTGTCACCCTGATGTGTTTCCCTAGGTTCCTTGTTTTGGGTTTTACTTTTGTGTACTTTTAAGTTTTATTTTGTAGTGTCTAGTGTCTCTTGGTTTCCTGTGTTGCCCATGTTTACCTGCCTTGTCTAACCCTGTGATTAGTGTAGTGTTCTCCTCCTGTGTCATGTTAGTCTCCCAGCCAATCCCTGTGTTGATTTGTCTGTTGCGTTCACCTGTGTCTAGTTAGTCCTTGTCTATTTATATACCCTTGTGTTTTCAGTTCTCCGTTGGTTCGTTAATTATTGTCACTGTGAGTATTTGTTAGTACCTTGTTCCTTGACTCCTCGTTTGCCCTGTATTTCAGATCCCCTAGTTTTCCCAGTTTAGTGTTTCCCTTTGTACTCCTTGTTCTGTGTTCACTTCTGACTGCCTACCCGTGTTTTGACCTTTGCCTGTACCTGGACACTGATGAATGCCTCCTACTCTGGTTTGGTGAAATAAAAACCTTAATTTGAACTGAGCTGCCTCTGCCTCTCATCTTGCACTTGGGTCCTCATTCACTGTCTTGACTCGAACCGTGACAGCGCCATCCTGGTATTGCCCACTCCATTTCACCTGGGTAAATATACAACAAATACAATGCTCAGATGATGGCGACAAGCCGCGACATTCACGTACTAGTGTTCTGATAAAGTCATTCAATCCAATGGCAATGTTTCCTTACCTCACATTTGAAATCATGGGCTTTGGCATGAAACACGGAAAGAAATGGCTTCATGTTCAAAAGATGCTTCAGCTCTGGACATTGATCTGACACTTTTTTGAGGTAGGGCCAATATCTGCATGTCACATCCATACAAAAAAAATTGATTTGGCTGCTGGCCAGCTTTTGCTGCAGGTACATGGGGTAGGCATATATTTCTCCCCTGTACATATTTAGGGCACAGAGTAACGCCAGGGCTCCACCGGACGCGTTGCGTCTCCGTCGCGTCGCGTCAAAAAACGCACCGGTTCAATTTTAATGCACGCGTCGCGTCTCCGTCAACGCGGGCAGTGGAGCCACCCTTCATTGATTAAAAAGGGAACATTCCCTGACGGTGACGGAGACGCGACGCTGACGCGCCCGGTGGAGCCCGGCCGTAACACTCCATGCCGACACACCGCGAGTTCCAGTCCCTCTTCATCTATACGGCTGGTAGATTTTCTGGAGGTCTCTCTGGCTGCTGTCCACTCCCCTCCACAAACACCTTTTCCGGAGTTCTACATTATGGAATATGAAAGATGAAAACCTTCGTATGTACTCGTGCACATATAATTATTGTATGCAATCCAATCATGCTTACATGCTTTGTCTTCTGGTGTATGTATTCCACAAATCTGTGCACGTCTTCATCCTTGGCTATGAAGTTGCCTTCAAAGATAGCCGGTTCCTCAGATCTGAAGAAAACAAAAACGGCACACTAACAGCTTACTATATCTTACAGTATGAGGACACTTGGTGCATATTAGACTTGTTTTTTTATTTAGATAAATGGTGTTACAATATACTCATTTAGAAGTACCTGGCTGCATTCTTGAAACGGTAATGTTTGCGATTTCCGTCCACTGATAATGCAACCATGTCCGGTGTGCATGCTGGACACTTGAAAGGCTCTTCCTTGCAGAGGTTTTCCAGCTCAAACTGCACCGCTTCCCACTCAAAAAAGGATTTCTGAAAGGCATCTCTTAGGATCGTCCCAGTCTATTTAAAAATAAAGAAATCGACAGCTAATAATGTGCAACCATTATATTAGCAGCCAATTCAACCCAGATGACAAACAGATGTTCTGTAGGCTACAGAAGTTCAATACTCACACGACCAAAGTGGACAGTGCGCTGATCAAGCATTCTTAAAAAGGCCTGGCAGGACAACCCTGGTGATGCCATCTTCATCTGTTCGAATGAATGGAAAACATCCGTCTCATAAACGGTGGTGAACTGAAGCGTAGCAGGCCAGTAGTTCCGGTTAATTAACGCATCTATTCCAGCAGTCCAAGTGGCGTTGCATGCATCACAACTCAGGTCGGGCATGTGGAGATCACACACACACACACGCACACAGGAACTTCAACAGGGTCAGGGTGGTACAGTGTGGGCGTGGCATATATTTTATATACGTACTGAAGACAACTTGTGAAAATTTAGTTTTAAGAAGGATTTTATTAAAGACTTTCAGTTCCTTACTCATTGTGATGAGAGAAACCCCTTTCCCTGGCTTCAGCCTCAATGCCTCTTTTGGACAACTACAAATTAAATCAGGTATCTGCACAGGTACAAAGCGCTCTGAAAAAAAATCATACATCATAAATTCAATAGGAAATACATCATGATCGCTTGAACGACCACAAGAGACAGAATCTGTTCTTGAGAAATGTCAAATAGATTGCTGAAAAAGTATTCCAATATATTCTCAGGAAGCTGATTGACATGGGGCATGCAAATGCATTTAAAATGAAAACAACAAAGTATTGTTTAAGTGATCAAACTAACAAGCTTAACGTGTCAGTTAAATATGTTACGGTGTACTCACAAACAAGAACTTACCACAATGGCAGGTAGCCTTATCCACAATGCAAGTGGTTGGAGACAACGGCTGGTAGAAACCGGCAGTCATGGCATCTCTGTTGTGGAGCACATATCTGGAGTGTGTGATGACGTCACATTCAGCACAGAGGTAGGGGCGTGGTTGGCAGTCATGACAGCGAACAGCAGCTGGATTCATGGCACACTGTTGGCAGATGTGTGGGGCTACATTTTCTTTTGCTGCTGCACTGTTGACTAGCCTGGGTCTCTCTGCTCTCCATCTCTCTGCAAAGAGACGCTTCCGTGTACTCCAGTCGGAAGAAGCCTGGAGAGGCGCTGATGCGGTTGGTGCTTCCTGAACATCCCCCAGTGAGAGCTGGAGCTCTTGTATGAAACTCTCTGTTAAAATAGTACGGCATATTGAAAATCAAAAATCACTTTCTGTTTTACATGATATACAAAGTATAATGCATGGAATGGCTGGGAAGAGTGTAGTTGAGAAGAATTTGAAATACAAACATGTAATTAACATTTGAACTCGATGACAGATTGTTACAAACTTACAATAAAATATAAATGTGATAATGAAATACACACCAACATTATCTGGAGAAACTGCCACCTCATAGTTAGTGTCAGGAACAGAGGGAGGAACAGTCTTTTGACGGGATACAACAGGATCATCCTTCCTACTTGGACCAGCTGCTAACAGAAGAAATAACAAAAGAAACACTCATTCACATTCATAAGACTAAAATCAATGTCCTATTTGTTTAAAGGCTAGTAGTGGCAGGCAACCTTATTATCCAGCCTGAGATGACTAGTATACATTTCAGTGGACAACAGTTCAATTGCCTATGAAATTAATGAAGCGCCATTCATTTTCTTTCCCTCCTTTATTTACCCAGGGTATAGCTGAGCATGCTCATTTTCAGCAACGCCCTGCACACATAGAAACACACACAGACACACATTCAAACCTGGGAGCTGACCAGTACAACAACATCAGTCTTATACCGTTGGCCACTAAGCAGCTCCACTGGAGCAGTTGGGGGTTCAGTCAGAGTGACTTGCTCAAGGGCACTTCAGCGGTGTTGGGTGAGTGATGACCAATCACTTCCTGACCCAGATTTTTCCTGCCCGTCCGGGGAATCGAACCGGCACCATTGTTTTGATGAAAGTTAGTCCATCACCATGCTCATATCTCCTACCCTCCATGGCCAACACTTCCTCAAATTCGTCCATTGTTTTCTCTCTACTGGCTATATGCCTTTCTGGTCCTTTTCTGTTCCTATTCTATTTATGAGTGGTGCAGCCACTCGGAGCACGGAAATAGCGTTTTTTCACCACCAAGTGTCACTGTTTATACGCAGCCACCCATTCCCCCCCCCCACACACACACACACTCACAAAACCACAACGGTCCTGGCCATGACGAGTGTGTTTCTGTGCGTGTGTGCGAGCTGAGCAACTATTATCAAATACACTATAGCCAGCCCAACATAACAACTTCTAGACCAATGACATTGCCCGGAGCGGTGGTGAGTAAACACAGAGAGAAGGGCTGGGGAGAGAGGTGGTTTCTCTTCACCGCCGTGCAGTGACGTCACGTCATGTTGTAGTTTTGGGTGATAGCGGTGGTCACCTCATCACCGAAAACTCAACTATGATTAGGCCTTAACCCAAGGGGGAGCTGGGGTTTGAACCGGTAAACTTCAGCTCAGCAGTTGCTTTACTGCCTGAAACAGTGCCGTCCCAGCTCACAATGACGACAACTTTGATTATCTTGTTTTGTATACTGCTTTAGTACTGTATGTACTAGTATAAGTCTTAATTTATCTCTTTCAATTACCCAACACTAGTGACTACTTGTTTTGTACTCCTTGATTTGAGTGGCAAAATAAGCAAGATCTCTCAAATATATTTAATGCAACAACAATACTGACCCTGATTTGACGGTGTCCTGCTTGAACTGGGCCTCGCAGGGATGATGTTTCCATCGCAATCTCTGTTTGCCCACTTCACCGCCGGCTGAGGTGTCTTTCTCTTTGACTTCTTAGATGCTGGTGGTGCCTCCCCTTGTGACTCCAGTGGAAACAAGTCATCAAGAGTGTTTAATACATTCTGTTGGTCCTTCTGTTCTAGCTGATCAACAAACTCATCCAGGTCCGCGAACGGATCTTCGGAGTCACTCATGGTGATGAGTAAAAAGTACAAAACACAGACAACAGATGTAGATGACAAACAAAGGTATAGAGACAGACACACAAATAGAAAGGGCGAGAGAGACAGACAGATACAGCGTGACAGGAGAGGGAGAGACAGACAATAAACGTGGCTCTTAAAAGTGCCTTTGGTTTGTTTGAAAGAGGTTGTGGTAGGTTTGGGAGGTTGGCAGGAATGAGGTTGGTATAGGAATGATCTGCAAGAGAAAACAAAACAGAGAATGCAACACTCTACATTGTACATTACTGCCCAAAAGTAGACCTACAAGCCCACAACAAATCGCATTGCTATGCATTGCATTTTAGATCAGCTATTTTCAAATAAAAATAACACAATTCTCAAATGCTTTATTTGCATGGACCCATTAACTATGAGGATCTTTGCTTTTTCAGAAAATGAAAAATATACAAATAAAACTTTTTCATGTCAAGGACTAATTATCCTGTGGACCCCCATTTGAAAAAAGATATGCCAGGGACCCCCATAAGAGAAGATTTGTATTTGTACGGCTCTAGCAGTGATTCTCAACGCCATTTTAATTTCAAGGACCCCCAGTTTGACATGCATTAGACAGACAGACAGACAGACAGACAGACAGACAGACAGACACAGCAGAGACAGACAGACAGACAGACACAGACAGACAGACAGACAGACAGACAGACAGACAGACAGACAGACAGACAGACAGACAGACAGACAGAGACAGACAGACACAGCAGAGACAGACAGACAGACAGACAGACAGACCTACAAGCCCACAACAAATCGCATTGCTATGCATTGCATTTTAGATCAGCTATTTTCAAATAAAAATAACACAATTCTCAAATGCTTTATTTGCAAGGACCCATTAACTATGAGGATCTTTGCTTTTTCAGAAAATGAAAAATATAGCCTACAAATAAAACTTTTTCATGTCAAGGACTAATTATCCTGTGGACCCCCATTTGAAAAAAGATATGCCAGGGACCCCCATAAGAGAAGATTTGTATTTGTACGGCTCTAGCAGTGATTCTCAACGCCATTTTAAAGTGCCGGAATAGTAGACAAGCACACGGTTAGATAGATAGACAGATAGACAGACAGGCAGGCAGGCAGACAGAAGTAATCTGACATGACGTCATGGAGTCGGAAATGTTAATCAAAACTCTCGGTCTCAAACAATACTAATTGAAAAATATTCAATATTATCATAATATTCCCAGGATTGTTAGGGTGGCGAGTGACGTGCGTTATGTTGCATTAAATCCACGTGTTTTAACCGTTTTTATCCCTGTTCGGTTTAATATTGACAAGACAAAGGAAAAACAGCGCCCCCTTGAGAAAAGTCAGTATTTGACTTTTGAAAAGTCAAACGGTGACTTTTCCCGGGGTCTGTCAAAAAGTCGAGGTTTGACTTTTACTTGTGATACAGTGTTGACCTTGGCATGTGCCAAAACTGACCAATAGGCATTGCCAGCCTTCCTTTTTTCTACCTCTCCTATATTTGGCCATTAACAGGTATGTGCCAAATTTGACGTCCAAAAGCGGGTAATAATAATAATATATTATTATTATTATTATAACAACAATAATAAATATCAACATATATGACATATTATGGTATTATGACGCACAGCGCCTTTCCTAAAATCCCCATAATATCCTCTATATTCACAAGTGTCAATATAATACCATGAATGATAATGCCTAGTGATAAGCACTGCTTTTTACACATTCCTATTCTGTGCATGAATAGTCTTTTTATTATCCTTATATCAAAGGATATTAATCTGTGAATGTTACTCGATTATAAAACAAATAAAAATACATAATATTCAAAAGTAAAAGTAAAAATTTTCATATCAACGAATTGACAGACAGATGATACATGGACGATTCCTCAGACATGGGGCACAACATATCACACGCAGGAACCCCCTTCTGCATGTGTGTGGGTGTGTGAACTGTGAAGTGGAGAAGAAACAAAAATTGAGTAGCTCAACTTAATATAGCAGAAACACAGATTTGTTGTCATCATTAGAAATGAATTCCGTCCAAAAGGGGATATCAAAGGATATTAAGCGAAAACAACCGGCATGTGGTTTATGAGTACACATTTGAGTACACATTTATTAGTACACATTTAAGTGAAGGGCGCCGAGCCACACTGGCATAAAAAACAAATAAAATACTCAAGTAAAGTACACATTGAAGTGAGGGGCGCCGAGCCACACTGGCATAAAAAACAAATAAAATACTCAAATAAAGTAGGCTACACATTTAAGTGAGGGGCGCCCAGCCACACTGGCATAAAAAACAAATAAAATACTCAAGTAAAGTAGGCTACACATTTAAGAGAGGGGCGCCCAGCCACACTGGCATAAAAACAAATGAAATACTGACGTACTGTACTTAACTACAGTTACTGTCCACATCTGTCAGTCACAGTCCTCCCAATCTGACTGAAAGTTCAGGCACCAAAAAATGCCAACCTGCCAATGGCAGAGACAAACAAAAATAGCATGAGGCAATAAAGTAAGAAAAAAGAAAGGCAAGAAAATAAAAAAGTATGAGCCACAAGGAGGTTTCCCTCCCTCCCTCCCTCCCTCGCAGGCAGGCTGGCAGGACGTGGTGGTGGTGTTGGTGGGGTGGCCTATTCAAAATTGACGATGAGGTACTGGACTGCCTCCCAGTATTGGTCTAATGTCCTGTCACCCCTCCGGTACTGCCTCCGCAGCCGCTGCAGCCTCTCCTCCTGCCTCCTCCACTTTCTTCTTTGGGTGGGCGGGCGGTCACCGCGGTCCGCCATCCCAATCACCGTCTCCACCAGGCGTTGCTCGTCTTTAAGACGCCGGATGAAGACCCATATGGATGGGTGGCGTCGATCCATACTTGCATTCCATCTGTGATGGAAACCTGAAACGATCATAGATGTGTAAATACAGCACCCAAGGCATGTGGCCCATTGACATTTGTTTATACATTTCTCAATGACATTTAGCTATTTGAACCAATTCTGCGTGAGAAGATGCACAGATGTAACCTCACTTTTGACTTAAGTGTCATTTTTTAAGTGTCATGATGCCATATGGTTCGATATTGTT
This sequence comes from Electrona antarctica, assembly GCF_951216825.1. Taxonomy (NCBI): domain Eukaryota; kingdom Metazoa; phylum Chordata; class Actinopteri; order Myctophiformes; family Myctophidae; genus Electrona; species Electrona antarctica. Next base: position 83,131 of record NW_027638410.1, on the reverse strand, counting down.
TCATATGTTTATATAAACAAATGGCATCATGAAAAAGGACGAAAGGCTGGTGAAAAAAACATTTTTTTTTTAAAATTTATTAAATTCAGAACCACTAGTTTTCCCATTCTGTCCAAACTTACAGTATCTTGACTGATCTGCAAGCAATAGCGTGTGTTCTTGTGAGATCAGAATGGTCTCACAAGGCTATACCACACACACCTCCTGTCTCCTTACAAATTGTAAAGAGAATCTATAATATGTTTTTCAATATGTTAACTATTACAGTAAAGAAATATAAGTTGTTACCTTCAATGCGGTTGTTCGTTCGGTTTTCTGACCGACGGCGATGTACATTCCAGACGGCTGGGGGGAAGATGGCATTCTCCCCCACATATGTGTGCTCCATATACTGGACGAAATCATCCACTTCTGGGTGCACACGCCTCAGCCGCCTGGTCTGTCGGGACGTGGCCAGGAGCCTGAAGTTCTGACGAACAACCGCAAGTGGCAGGAATCCTAAAGCCATGGCCTTCCTGATCCACTTTTTAAGCTGCTGGTTGTGCCTGTATGGACCTGCAAAAGTTGTGTAAAGAAATATAAATTAACTCCCTGAAAATTGACTGAGATCAAAGTACTAAATTGCATGTAATAAACACCTACATACAGTAAATATCGTGCCCAGCCTCTCTTCCAACAGGAGAGATAAGCTATTAGGGTCTATATAGTCCTATTCTAGCCTCTCAGATTCAATTCTTGTCATTTATTTCGTTCTGCCCCTCACCTCACCTCTGAATATTATCAAATATTATATTTAGACTCTAAAGGGGGTAGCCTTTAAAGTTATTGTACAACTTTAGAAAGTTGATATAGGCTTTCATTAAGAACACACATATATAGTAAAAGTCTATGCCTGGTGCATGGTGCCAGGTTTTTATAGAAATATAATTGAACATGCATTCAAAACATCAACAGGGTCTCCCAGACCGTCTTAGAATCTATGAACCAAATGACTCATTAATGTGTGCTGCCACTATACCTGACAGGCCAAGCTCCTGGATTTTGCGCCACAGGCTCTGGCAGAAGTGGAAATAACAGCCATTTGTGCGGACTCCTGGGAGCTCAGCACCTACGGCATTCATGGCTGCAATTTCAAAGTCTGTGATGACTCTTTCTGGCATCCATCTAGATTCATGACAGGAGGGATGAAAGATAGATAGAAACACAGAAAAATGGGTTACTCTTATTTCTCACAAAAATATAAAGCAATGATACATGCAGACAGTGAATGTGCAAACACACACACACACACACACACACACACACACGGACACAGGCAGGCAGGCAGGCAGGCAGGCAGGCAGGCAGGCAGGCAGACAGACAGACAGACAGACAGACAGACAGAAACATAACCTACTGTTGTCCTGTGGCGTGGCGGACCTTCCACTTTATGTGCCGTAGCACACTGCTGTACATAGCCTCCGTTTTGCCACTCATGAGGACAAATACAAAGGGGACGGCCCTCCCCAAGTACAGGCCATGGATGCTGTAAAACTGATAAAACGGCCTAGGGCACGTTTTAAAAGTCCCGTCCATATAGATCTAAAAGAAAAAACTCATATTTAATTCATACATGCAAATACTGTGCTGGGATTTGTGAATAAGCAAACTGGATTATTGTGGGGGGAAAACTAAAATAAAACTATAAACTACATATTTTTGTAACAGTTGCTTTGGCAATGTAAACGTTTGTTTTCTCATGCCAATAAAGCTCCTTTGAATTGAATTGAATTGAATAGTCTTTTTTTATTGGCCTAAAATATTGTCTATATACATTAATTTATGAATCCACTTGCTGACCGGCTGTCGGTATTGAGCAGTGATTTTTATAGGGGTTTATATGTGACCCCATCCTATAAAATGCAAAAATGCCAAGTTTCCTTTTGCGCAGGGTTTTCATGTTTCTTAATCCATTCCAAGCATTATTAGTTTTGCACAAAAAACAGGCCTTGTGCTTAAAACGGCCATATAGCCATCATCACAAATGTGATGAATGCAGCATAATGTGATGAGGTCAGCACATTTTGGGCACATTTGGGCAATATTGGCATAGGATATATATATATATATATATTTATATATATATATATATATATATATATATATATATATATATATATATATATATATAAATAAGACACAGCTTGCATAGGCCAAACTGGGGCCTTTTGCTTGTAGCATTGACATAATATGCGATCACATTTTATTCATTGTACGCATACAGACCTCTGAAGGTCTGTGGTACCTTGACATAGTGTAATAACCATAGTGTAATAAGCTCATGTAATAAACAAATAAGCTCATGTAATAAACACGATTGTAGTCTAACAATCTATTGTGTTGCAACAATGGTTTTCAAACTTTTTCATATTGAGGACCATTATTCACGGTTCTGCATTCATTCTTCATTTGAATACCGTGTCATTTATCCTCTCAGACCCAAATCTGAAGAATATTTTGTTGTCGTTGGATAAGATTTTGTCCACAATTCCATGCTGTATTGATGTTGGTATACCATTAGGCGAGATAACAGGCAAACGATCAAAATAAGAATTATTGAACATGCTCTAATTATGTAGACTTCTTAGTAGCCCAATGCAGGTGTTGAGAGCGTAAAATGAAACCAGGGTCCATTTGGTTGCATTTCACGCTCTCAAGAGTTAATGATCTAATAAGGGTCCAATTGGTTAACAACTCTACAGTCTACATCATTTAGCTGGGGACCACCTCAAACCCCCTCAAGGACCACTGGTTGAAAACCACTATACATTAATAACCTTAGGTAGCCACTTGTAGTGTAATAACAGTTCATAATAACAGCTAATATTGTTGAGTGTTACATCTTCATAATCATGTCAGTATCATGCAGTATTATGTCATCATACTGCATGTATGATGCATCATACTACATGTATCATAGTCAGTAATACATTATATGAGCCGTTATTACATGAGTTAGTTAGTTAGTTAGTTACAAGTGTATTACATGAGTTATTACATGTTCTGAGTCCTGACTCTGCAGTGCTGTTTGCTCCACTGTCATGCCACAGTATGTCTACATTCCCTTGCTGTGCTTTAGGTTGGCTCCCAAAGTGTCAGTTTGCTTGCCAAGTTATCGATGCCTGACAGTGGCCTATCCTATAACCTAGGCACCTATCCTATAATGCACAGTCTTCTCCCAGTTTGTCTGAACCCCTCCAATCTTTCAGACATAGCTCAGATTGCCAAGTTGAGTACCCAACACAGTTTAGAAGTCTATCTATGGCATAGTTTTGAAGATACACACTCACAAACTGAGACAGGTATGATCCGTCCTGACATTCCTATATTATTGGTACTGTACCTGATCAGAGGACTACCATACTTATCAGGAACTGTACATTACTATAGACTGCACATAAATATATTAACTGCACATTATAACAGACACCCTAGAGGATGACAAGGATATGTCTAGACAGAGGAGAATGCTCTATGTACACGCAAACATGTTTAGGAAATGTCACCACTGTACTACTGATGTAAAGGTTAACCTGTTTAGAGCTTACTGCACCTCTCTCTATACTGCACAGCTGTGGGTGAGAGAGAGAGAGAGAGAGAGAGAGAGAGAGAGAGAGAGAGAAGAGACTTTTGACTTTTAACAACCTCTTTATTCTTGAAATTTTAAAAAACAGTTACAAATTACAATAGGACCTTACCCCATTTTTTTCCCCTTTCTTTTTTATTTTTATTTTTTATTTTTAGAGCAATTCATTTACAAAAGTGACTCCCTCATCATTTACAGAAAAAAGCACACTTTCATAGTCCCAAACACCCTTAAAAACCTCCAATTCATCCATTTTTTCATAAAATTTGTATTCAAACAAAACTCTTGCTTTAACTAGATTTTTAAAAATTGCTAGACAATCACACCTCTGTCCTCCATCCATTCTTTCTTTCCTACTTAAATAGGTCGCCAATCTCGCCTGTCCAAATAGGTAATTTAGTAATCTGCCTTTCTTCTTGTTTTTCTTTCCATACCTATAACCAAATATATACATTTGTGTCGTAAAAACCTCTCCAAAGGCCGTCAACAAAGTACTAAGTGACTTAAACATGGCTTCCAATCTTGCACATAATGTAAAACAGTGAAAAATGGTTTCTCTTTGTGTGCAAAACATACAGTTATCTGAAGTCTCAGGGTTCAGAACAGACACAAAGGCATTCACTGCTATAATACCGTGCAACACACGCCATTGCAGATCACTCGTATTTTTTGTTAATGGTGGTTTGTATAATGTGCTCCAGGCAGGTTTTACATCAGAGTGTACATTGAGATGTTTCCTCCAGGGTGTGTCTACTCTATTTTTGAGTTTTTCCTTGTTTAAGACTTTGACACACCCCTGATAGAGCGTTTTCCCGCTAACCGATTCCATCTGCATCCATGACCGACTGTCCATTCCCATTGTCCTTGACAGTCGCCAAGTTGTGGCCTGATGCACAGCCCGGGAAAAACATCCGTTTCATTCGGTGCTTTTTGTCCATTGGACCACTCTTCCAGCAATGTTCTATCCTCGTGTGTGACGGCCATCCTGATCTTTTCCAGCATCCTCCCTGCTACACGAACAGATCGGACCTCCAGTCTTCTCGCCACCTCCACTGCATTGTCCATATGTGCTCCAGCAGTTTCTAGCAGGTGTTGGACTGTAGTAAGGCCTTTGTTTATTAGAGTCCCCGTCGGCACTTCCTCCACTGTGGGGCCCAGCCGAGCCCCCTTGATTACCGGCTCCCTCAGCAGCCAGTACAAGGATGGGTTAGAACTCCTGGTGCGTTTTTCCATCAACACACTATTATAGAAGGGTGTCAAATTATTTATCTTAAGGCCTGAGTAGTCAAAAAATAACAAGTTTTTCCCAAAAAAGGTTTCCAACCTTACAAAAGAGAGAGAGAGAGAGACAGAGAGAGAGACAGAGCGACAGAGAGAGACAGAGAGAGAGACAGAGAGAGAGACAGAGAGAGAAAGAGAGAGAAAGAGAGAGAAAGAGAGAGAGACATAGAGAGACAGAGAGAGACAGAGAGAGAGACAGAGAGAGACAGAGAGACAGAGAGAGAGACAGAGAGAGAGAAAGAGAGAGAAAGAGAGTCAGAGAGAGAGAGACAGAGAGAGAGAGAGAGAGAGAGACAGAGAGAGAAAGAGAGACAGATAGAGAGAGACAGAGAGAGACAGAGAGAGAGACAGAGAGATAGACAGAGAGAGAAAGAGAGACAGAGAGAGACAGAGAGAGAGACAGACAGAGAGAGACAGAGAGAGAATAATAATAATAATAATTAAATAATAAGACCCTGGCCGTAGTTCTGTCAGTTATACATCTGTGATTAAAGGACACTGGCATGAGTGCCTCTCTTAGATCATGTTTTGAAGAGCAGTGTAATATACAGCATGTCATTGGTGAATATCATGCTTCTATTCACTGCTAATAAACACCATGTCATTGTGATAATGTGCTATTAAGACAGTACATTCCTATATTATTGGTACTGTACCTGATCAGAGGACTACCATACTTATCAGGGACTGTACATTACTATAGACTGCACATAAATATATTAACTGTTGATCAATAATATATTCACTGTTCAGACTGTAGCCTACAGTATGTTCATGAATTGATAGCCCCAGCACACGTTATATTCACCGGTGATAGATGTACATTCTACTATTGACTGTACAATGTATTCACTGATAGACTGCATACTATATTCACTGTTGATAGGCTGTGATTTCATATTTAGATACTGTAGTGTACACTTTACAGTACACTACAGTTGCTGTTGCAGTGCATTTATATTTAGATACACCGATTAATATATTTGCTGTTCAGATTCAGTGTAGATATCCAGGTGCAGAAATTCCAATCAGGTTTCATACTGCATCTGAATCAGTCCTCAATATATACTAATGTACGCAACCTATGTACTCTATGGCTCAGATACTAAATCAATTGCCTCAAACCAAGGACTTGAGCAATGTAGCTTTATTGTGCTACACAAAATAGGGCTTACAACAGTAAACTAAATACATCCACATTATTACTCCCTGCCAAAAGTATCTTACTGTAGAATGTTATCTCCTCGCCCCAGACTAGTAATTGCATTTTTGTCCCCAAGTCTTAGCATTTACATTAGCAAGTTTTTTTCCCCCTTTTCTGTAGCCTACATTGTAAAATCCTTCAACTCTGAAAAATGTACTGTACACATGACATGATGGGTCCATTTGAACTCATTTGAATTAAATGAACACTGTATGAATTCATTAATTACAGACTAAATGAAAACCACACCTGATATGAAAGTTAATGAAACACAATCTTTGAACAACTTCTGTTTATTACAGCTCAAACTTCTGTTTATGAACAAGTGAAGTCGCATCCAATATTTCACACATACAGACAAGTGCTTATCGGTTCTGTATCAGATTCTGTTCTGTAGCCTCCTTGGTCTCAGCGTGCTGTCGACTCTGGGCCTCTACAAAAAGTAGCGACTCCTCGACTCGGCTAGTTAAAGTTGTTGTGGTTTACTTACACACACACACACACACACACACACACACACACACACACACACACACACACACACACACACACACACACACACACACACACACACACACACACACACGGCATTGTGAGTTATCCTCAAGAAGCAGCCGTTAGTAGCTACAGTGTAGTCAGTACTGCTGTTTGAGGCTGGGACATGGACCCTCACAAGGAGTTAATGCTAAAACCTTCTCGACCCTTTGGTGTGGTTTGGGACATTCCATGCGTTGAATCACTAGGGTCAACGTGCAACAGGACATATCACACCGCAAGGACAAAAAAACTGTCTTGACCCTTTGGTGTGGTTAGGGCTTAAGATTTGACCCAAAATAAATTGCAATAGTAATAGTTATTCATGATTCTGAATGATTGAATCAATTGCAAGCATTAGTTTTGCACAAAACAAAACCCTCCTTGGGCTAAAAATGGCCATCTTCAAATGTCGAAATGTGATGAGGTCATCACAATTGGGTGTGGTAGCCCAAGGAGTGTTTTTTGTGCAAAACGAATGCTTGCAATTGATTCAGAATCATGAATAACCTAGTTTGACATGTCACATTCTACTTAAAGCATAATTAAAATTAGAAATCTTTGCCGTATACAGGTTTTTAATCGTCATCATCATCGGCGATCACTCGAAACTAGTATGATTGTCCTCCTGTCGGTGTGTCTGGTCATCTGTGGGTCTTCAGGTGCTGGAAGAGTCCGATCCTGGATCCACAGTCTCTGTTGCAGTGGGTGGATATATGAATGGTAGTCATGGGGGTGGTGGTGGTGTGAGGAGCTGTTTTGGAGGTGGATCTCTGTTTTCGCTGTTGCCTTTTTGCTTCCGCAACATGGTGGAGGTCTTTCTCTGCTTGTGCTGTTCCGTCATGCACCATCCTGCGCCATAGATCTCTCTGGAGGGCAGCCTCCTCCCAGGTTTTGAGGCTGAAGCGACAGGTTCGCAGATGGGTCTTGAGGTTATCTTTAAACCTCTTTTTCTGCCCTCCTTGGGTGCGTTTTCCTTCCATTAGCTGGCCATACAGCATTTGTTTAGGAAGGCGATGGTTAGGCATGCGCATGACATGGCCTGTCCACCGTAGCTGGTGCCGGGTGATGATCGTTGTAATGCTTGGTATGGCTTCCTGCAAGACGCTGATGTTTGTTTGCCTATCCTCCCAAGAGACCCTGAGGATCTTGCGGAGACATCGCTGGTGGTATCGCTCCAGAGCCTTCAGATGTCTGCTGTAGGTGGTCCAGCTATCAGCCCCATTGAGCAGAGTGGGCAGAACTACAGCTTGATAGATAAGAAGCTTGGCGTTGGTCTGGATGTCCCGGTTTTCAAATACCCTCTTCCTCAGTTTAGCAAAAGCTGCACTGGCACACCCTATGCGGTGGTGAATTTCGTCGTCAATGACGGCTCTTGTGGAGAGAAGGCTGCCAAGGTAGGCGAAATTATCCACATTTTCCAGGATGTTGTTTCCAATGTGAATTGTGGGGGCTTGGGAGGGTGTGTCAGGAGCTGGCTGGTACAGAATCTGCGTTTTCTTGATGTTTATGTCAAGTCCCAGGAGTCGGTAAGCTCTGGCAAACGCGTCCAAGATGTTCTGGAGGTCAGCTTCAGAATGAGCCACTAGGGCATTGTCATCCGTGTACTGGAGCTCCATGATGGGGGATGTGAGCACCTTGCTTTTTGCCTTGAACCTGTTAAGGTTAAAGAGCCCCCCGTCGGTCCTGTAAATGAGCTTGACTCCCTCAGGTAGGGTTTGGCTGGTGAGGTGGAGGATGGCTGATATGAAGATGGCGAAAAGGGTTGGTGCAATAATGCAGCCCTGCTTGACACCAGTGTCGACTTTAAAAGGAGCCGTTTCCGAGCCACCATTTCCAACTACAGTTGCAGTCATGTCATCATGCAGCAGACACAAGATCTTCAGATACTTGTCTGGGCATCCAATCTTGGAGAGGGCACACCAGAGAGCAGTTCTGTTTACAGAGTCAAAGGCCTTCGTCAGGTCAATGAAAGCCATATACAGCGGTAGGTGTTGTTCCCGACATTTTTCTTGCAGCTGGCGGGCTGTAAAAATCATGTCTGAGGTTCCCCTGGCAGGACGAAACCCACACTGCGTCTCTGGGAAGATGTCTTCTGACAGTGGCAGCAGCCGGTTGGCCAGTATACGGGCCAGTACTTTGCCTGTTGTCGACAGGAGGGAGATGCCTCTGTAATTGCCACAATCCGCCTTATCTCCCTTCTTGAATATCGTGACAATCAGGGCGTCCCTGAGTTCGGCAGGGATTTCCTCCTTATCCCAGATCTTTTCGAGGAGGCTATGGATATGACAAAGGAGTTTTGGTCCGCCTTGCTTGAGTATCTCTGCTGGTATCCCATCTGGTCCGGAGGGTTTGTTGTTGCTCAGTTTCCTGATGGCATCCAAGACCTCGTTTTCAGTTGGCGGGTCTCCCAAATGCTCCATAATAGGACGCTGGGGGATCTGGTTGATGGTTTCCAGCTCAACTGTGGTGTCCCGATTCAGGAGCTCTTGAAAGTGTTCTTGCCACCTGGCATTGATTCCCGCACTGTCCTTCAGCAGGGTTTGCCCGTCTTTGGAGTGGAGGGGGTTCAGGCCTCGATAGCTGGGCCCATATACAGCCCTGGTGGCATTGAAGAAGCCCCTGGTGTCACCAGAGTCAGCAAGCCCCTGGATTTCCAGGGCCTTCTCCATCCACCATTTATTTTTCAGCTCTCGTACCCTACTCTGGACAAGAGCCTTAGCCTTGGAGTGGGCCTGCCTTTTGGCCCTGCAGTTGATGTCATTCTGCCAAGTACAAAAGGCTTTCCGTTTGGCATCTATTAGATGTTGTATTTCAATGTCGTTTTCATCGAACCAGTCTTGGTGTGACCTGGTTTTATAGCCAATGGTGTCCCGGCTGGTCTCAAGCAGTATGGTCTTAAGGGCTGTCCAGTGTTCTTCCACACCTTCTGGGTGTTCATCAGGGAGTCTCTCAAGCAGGGTAAATGTTGGGTCCTTCAGGAGAACGCCTGTGCGTGGGTTCGTTTAAAGTGGGGAGGCTGGTGCACAGGCAGCCACCACACTATCCTTGACAAAGAAAAGGCCAGGGTCCAATGGCAAGGAGACCAAGACAATTGGGGGCCCATCTTTGCTGCAGCCTTCTTCCGCCTTTGTGGCCGTTGTGGAGCTTCTCTGCCGCAATCATCCACCCACTCCGCCGTTGAGGTCTTGTTTTGGATCGCTCTCTTTGATCCCTCGACCTTACCGCCATGGGTGACCCTACCAGGAGCTAAACTAAGCTCCCGACGGCATCGCTCTCAGGTTCATTGGAACGCGCAAGGCTCTCCACCACGGCAAGGTGGCGATCCAAAATTCCAAAATATTCAAGGAAGTTCCTGTTGTGTGCATGCATGAACATGGCTGTGGGGGGCACTTTTGTTTGCCATATAAACTTAACTTGCCAAGTAAATGTGAATGGCAAGGAAAATGTATAGGTATTATAACACCAAACATCCATTCAAAATGTAACCATTAGCTTATAATTCATCTTATTTGATACTTACAATCTTCCACCATGGCCATAAGTATTTCAGTAGGGTCCCCATTAGAGTCTTCTACGTCACCGTCTTCAATTACAAAGACATAGAAAACATTATTTCACAGGGTGTAGTGTACAGGTTTTAATTAAATACATGAAAGAAAAGACACCTGGTATAACATACAGCGGTTGCTTTGAGGAAACAATGCAAAAGCTGCCAGATATCTAAACAAAAGACTAAACGATCGTTGTGTCAGCAAAGCGTTTTAAACGTGCTATACAAATAAGGTTTGTTATTATTAGAAGCTGTGCTGCCGTCTCAAAGTCATTGACGATAAAGTGTCTTACTTTGTGGTACTGCAGCAGTAGTAGCAGCCTCTCTTTTTCTTTTTTTCAGGACTCGTTTGTTTTTCTCTACTGTTGAAAGAACACAAGAGGTATAATTCAAGTACATATTAACATGGTATAATATATTCTGGGTGGATGAGGGAGCAGAATGTTGTATACACCATAATTCACCCCAATTGTCAGTGATTTTCACCAATATTGTCATTTGTGCCATACCTTCTGGAAGTCATTGAGGTGATTGCTCCTCTGGATGCAACTGTGGAAGGGGTTGGGGCGACGGGCCTTCTGGATCCAGCTCTTTTCCTGGTTAATGAGAAATTACACATTTTCAATTTGGCCATGCAGACCAAAACACCTAGTGTCAGACCCCAACTCCCCCACCCCTTCCCCTGACATCCTAGGCCCCCTCAGTTCCTACACTCACTCCTCTATCAAAAACCTCTGTGTCATCCTGGACACAGCCTTCAAACTCGACAAACAGGTCAGCTCAATGGTCAGAACAGTTGAGCGACCAATAGAAGATCCAAGGGTGACCGAGCCTTTGCAGCAGTTGTCCCCAGGCTCAGAGCCGTCCAGTCGATAAATATGTTTAAATCCCTGCTGAAAACGTATTTTTTTCTCCTTGGCTTTTAATGAAAGCTGATGCAGCCCCTCACTGTAAGCAAGTGCTTGTTAGTTTTGTGCCTTTTTATATTGCCTTCAGAGGTCTGTTTATATTGCACGTTTGCTTTTCTACTGCCCGTTTATAATTTTAATGTATTTTTATATTGCATTGTTTGCCCCATGTCTTTATTTTAACCTGTGCAGCACTTTGGTTGACTCCTGTCTGGCAGCCAAATATCGCGATACTTCGGAGCCAGAAACGATACCTGCTGCTGTTTAGATCCTCAGATAAAATTATATACTGTGCACTCTGCACATCGAAAAGTAAGTGATTAGAAAACAACCTGTGATATGTCTTCTGTTATTTTCCAGAAGTGATTACTTTACAAAAGGTCTCAATTGTTCATGAATAATGTTTGTTATAAGCTGGTCCAGCCGGCTTCATTCACTGCCATGTATTCATTGCACTTCTCCCATGAAAGTGTCCATGAAAGTGTCATGGCACAGCCTAGTCACGTGACCACTTCCCTTCCTTCTCAGAGCTTCCTTGAGCAGAATCTAAGGTGCGGCCCACGCCTTATATTGTTATTTGGAAAGTGCTGTAGGCCTATTTAATGGTCACAATGGATCATCACGAAGTCTTGCTACAAACAATCTCGGATGCTTTAATGCAGATCAAATCTGAATTACTAGCCCACTTTGACAAAAAGACCGATGCACTTCAGTCCAGCCTGAACAAGATTGAAGGTTCATTGTCTATTCTTGGAGATCAAGTGGCGGAATTGGAACAAAGAGTGAGCTCAAATGAGGAGTAGAGTAGAGTTTATTTATTTATTTATTTTTTTGCAAAAATAAATATTGACCAAATAATTGACTTTCATAGGTAAAATAATACAACAAAGCAAACAACAGAAGGAAAAAAAAACAAACAAGAAAACAAAACAAATACAAACAAACACAACATAAAACAAAAAACAAAGCAAAAACAAGAACAAAGACAGACAAGAAAAAACAGTTAACAGGAACAAGACAAAAAAGAACAAAAACAACAAAAAACAACAAAAACGAAACAAAACAAGAAAACAAAACAAAACATCATATCAATGTTCTATATGTATCTATTGTTTTTGATCTATACAATTTTTTTAATTTATTTATTGTACTACAATTTTTTAGTTCGTCATCCAGTCCATTCCACAGCTTGACCCCTCTGACCGATATGCACCTCTCTTTGGTATTTATTCTAGCATTTGTTTGTTTGAATATGGCAGTGCCCCTTAGGTTGTAGCGGCTCTCTCTAGGCCAGAACAGCTCTTGGATACAGCTCGGGAGCAGGTGATTGTGTGCCTTGTACATTGTTATTGCGGTATTTAGATCTACTATATCTTGGAGTTTTAAGGTGTTTAGTTGAATAAATAATGGGTTGGTTGGTGCAAAATAATCACATTGGGTGACAATTCTTATGGCTTTTTTTTTAAGTAGAAAGATTGGCTGGATAGTTGTTTTGTAGTTGTTCCCCCATACCTCCACACAGTAGTTGATGTATGGCAGTACGAGGGAGCAATACAGCATATATAGCGAGTTCTGGTTTAGAATAGGTTTAGCTTTATTCATTATAGCAATGGTTTTAGACAATTTTGTCCTTAGATTATTTATATGCGATTTCCAATTAAGTTTACTGTCAATAATTAAACCTAGGAATTTATTCTCAAACACTCGTTCAATTTCCACATTGTTTATCATAATTTTAGCCTCTCTGTTAATTGATCTATTACTGAAAATCATGAATTTGGTTTTATTTAGATTTAGTGACAATTTATTTATGTCGAACCATTTATTTAATATTGTAAGCTCATTTTGTACTGTATCCAAGAGCTGATCCAGGTGTTTTCCTGAGCAGCACAGATTAGTGTCGTCAGCAAACAAGACGCAGCTCATTTGTTTCAATACATCGCAGACGTCATTTATGTACATAATAAATAGCTTTGGACCCAATACAGAGCCCTGTGGGACTCCATATGTGATTTTTTTTTGCTCTTCAGAATCTACTCCATTCATGTGTACAAATTGTGTTCTGTCGCCAAGGTAGCTCTTTAACCATGAGTTTGCAGTTCCTCTTACACCGTATCTTTCCAGTTTTTTTAATAGTAGTTCATGATGAATAGTGTGTTGTTTATCTATACAATTATCAAGTCTGGCCACAAAAAGCTTTTCTAGGATCTTGGAAAATTGTGAGAGCAGAGAGATTGGTCTATAATTTGTGAATTGAGATTTTTCGCCGGTTTTGAATATTGGAATGACTTTTGCCGTTTTAATTTTGTTAGGGATGATGCCGGTTAGGAAGGATTGGTTACATATGTATGTGAGTGGTGTTACTATGGTGTTTATAATATCCTTGACAAGCATCATATCAATATCTGTGTTGTCTGTTGATTTTTTATTTTGGAATTTTTTCACTATTTCTATGATTTATTTTTCATGTACACGCCTAATAAATATAGAGTATGGATTTTGTCTGATATTTCTTTCAGTTAAGTTGGTAGTATCTCTCGGCTCCACAATCTTTATCTTTAATAAATTGGTTTGGATATTCTGCTTTTGCTTTACCTTTTTTAATTATACGATTTAGTATTTTCCAAGTACCTTGTATATTGTTTCTGTGGTATTCTAATTGCTTATGATAATACTCCTTCTTTTGTGCCCTTATAATACTTAGTAATTTATTTTTGTATGTTTTATATCTATTTTCTGCATCCTTCGTTCTGTGTTTCATGAATAGTCTATATAGTACGTTTTTCTTTTTGCATGCATTCTCTAGGCCTTTTGTGATCCATGGTTTATCCTGTCTGTTTTTATTCCTGCTTGTAGATTTTTTTAATGGACAGTGCTTATCATATAGTTTAAGTAGGATGGACAGAAAGGCCTCATAGGCTTGGTCTGGGTCCTCAGTGGCATATACCTCATTCCAAGACTGTGCGCTTAGGTCCACCTCAAGGGCAGCCACAGCTCTAGGCGTTCTACATCTAGTCAGTTTGTTGTTTTGTACATTTATATTGGTTTCCTTTTTAAGTAGTTGCTGGAAGATACCAAAGACGGGTAGATGGTCTGTAATGTCATTTATGAGTAATCCTGCTGTGGTTTGGCATTCTATTGCATTTATAAATATATTGTCTATCAGTGTGGCTGTTTCTGCTGTGATTCGACTTGGTTTGGTGATTACAGGGAATAAACTGTTGCTATACATTGTATTGATAAACTCTGTTATTTTATTATTCCCATGGGGGTTCAGAAGGTCGGCATTGAAGTCACCACACACGATATGCAGTTTGTTATTAGTACGTAACATACTTTCTAGTTTTTTGTTGAATATATCTATACAGGATCCAGGTGTTCTGTATACACAGCTGATAATTATGTTCTTTGATTCTTCCACAGCAATCTCTAGTTAGACATTCCATAATTCCATCAATGGTAGTTGACATTGCTGGAACTATGTTACATCTCAAAGCTGAATCAACGTATAATGCAACTCCACCTGCCTTTTTATTTGTCCTATCAATTGTGAACAACTCATATCCCTCAATTTCCACATCATAGCCCTTTTCCTTTTCTAGCCAAGTCTCGGATGAAGCAATGACTTTGAATTTATTGAATTGCCTCAGATAATTCTCAATTTTACCATAGTTTTTATACAGACTCCTTGCATTGAAATGTATGATTGAAAAGGCACCTTCCATACTGAAACCTTTGAATTGATCATCAGTGTAATACTCACAGTTATTATTTACATTATTAAAGAAGTTATTGTCGGGGTCTATATCATTTTCAAAATCATGCATCTTGTATTCCATGGGGTTGAAGTTTTCCAGATTTAACTTTTCATAGTTAATGTTCGTTTTATGTTTGTAGTCAACCCCACAATTTTCGTTAACAGTTGATTTAAATGTGTGGTCATCAATATCCCAGAAAGGGAACAGGTAATCTTCCTTATTTAGTGTCATTGTTATGGGCAAGGCAGTCCTTGTTTAAAGTATGCACGTAATAGTAGCTATCGGGGTCCAGAGCATAGAACCTAGATACCTCATTTGCTGCTGCAGTTCATTGGAGCAACCTGTATCGCAGGGTAGGCGGAAGGCACAGTGCCACTCAAAGTTTACATTGCCAAAGCAAGCGTCTCTGATTGGCCTACCAAACGTCCCCTTCTGTGGACGTTCCTCCCCTGTAACTTTCCTCCCCTGTAATGGCACCCGATACAGATGCCCAGAGACGGGGGAGGTGTCTACCTTTCTATGTCTATGGTCCATACGTGGCTGGACAGACCAGGGGGCAATGGATCTGAGGAGTCACACACCATGACTTTCCTTTCAGCTGTTACCTTCAGGGGTCGCCACAGCAAATCATCTGCCTCCATCTCACCCTGTCCTCTGCCCCCTCTTCTCTAACACCAACTCTCTGCCTCCTCTTCTCTCACACCAAATAACTTCCATGTCCGCCTTCACTCTACATCCATAAATCTCTTCTTTGGTATTCCTTTAGGCTTCTTGTCTGGAACCTCCAACCTCTGCATCTTTCTACTGATATACTCACTATCCCTCCTCTAACATCTAACATGCAATGTCCCTCTGATTCGATTCATGAGGTTATGCACATTACTCCCAGAGAGAACCTCAACATTTAGTCTCTGCTACATACTGTATATGATTCAAAAGGACAAATAATGCCAAGACGCAACAACTGTGCATGCCTGATAACATTAGCAATACAAATTCCCTATTCCCTCATGCAAGTTTGTGCAAATTTTGTTAACTTAATAGCCAGAAAACAAACCTATGACACCGATGGTCAATTCCAACTGGGTTGAAGCCTCTTGGATGAGGGGTGGGCCAACCTAAGTCCCTATAGTACAGGAAATCTATGGAAAATACAGGATCAACCTCTAACTAATTGCAAAAAAACAGAACTCAGCTGATTTTGCATCTTCAATATATCCTGAATAACAGAAAAAAAGTTGCCTGGAATTGCCTGAGGGGAAAGTGTTGAAAATAGCCTGTACAGTGTGGCCACCATTGACATCCTATTATAAGGTAATATTTTCTAAATGTCCTTATGCTTTAAGTAGCATGTGACATATCAAACTAGGGGGTTTTCATGATGCTGAATCCATTCCAAGCATTAGTTTTGCATAAAAACACTAATTGGGCTAAATTTGGCCATAGCAACTTGCCCAAATGTGCTGACCTCATTACATTTTGGCAAGTTGCTATGGCCAAATTTAGCCCAATGAGTGTTTTTATGCAAAACTAATGCTTGGAATGGCTTCAGCATCATGACAACAACCTAGTTTGATATGTCACATGCTACTTAAAGCATAAGGAAATTTAGAAAATATTGCCTTATAATAGGATGTCAATGGTGGCCATACTGTACAGGCCATTTTCAACACTTTCCCCTCAGACAATTCCAGGCAACTTTCTTTCTGTTATTCAGGATATATTGAAGATGCAAAATCAGTTGAGTTTGTTTTTTTTGCAATTAGTTAGAGGTCAAATTACATTATTACTGGACTACTACTCCCCAGTCCCCACACAGTGACAGCACTCCATGTTTACGGCACGCACAGACAGACAGACAGAATATTCTGTAGGCTATACACTGCAGTGTAACACTATGTGTTTCCTTAAGCAATTGATTAATGTACTCATCCTCATATCGATCAGGGCTAAAGTCTCCTCATTCGACCACGTCTATCCACGGTAACGGGACATCTTTGCGCTGCGTAAAATATGCCTTCTCCGTCTCCAACTGTGTTCAGCTCCTCACCCGCCACATCGTTTGCTTCATTTCCTTTATTTGCTGCGGATTGCATTCCCACCTGCACCGAATCGAAATCAAGTGCGATTGGAAGCGAAGCGAAACCCCCGTTTTTGGGCGGAGTAGAATGCGGTTCTTTGCTGCGCATTAGGATTCAAATGAGCCTTCACACCTGTCAAACGAAGCAAACTTTCGGACAATGCGCAGCAGGATTCGTTTTAATCGCAGTAAAGATTTCTGGTGTGAATGTCACCTTAGTGTCACATGTAAAAAATAATTTATTATCTGTGTTTCTTCAGTTCTATATTCAATTCTACAGTTCAATAATAACAATTTCATTATCTTTTTTTAGCCACTGGCACATTCCAGACGGTGTTGGGAGATAGGGTGGGCATCTCTCAATCAACCATCAGCCGCATCATGTCACCAGTGCTGGATGGATTAATAAAACTGGCCCCGCAGTACATACAGTTTCCCTACACAGCAGCGAAACAGATCCCCATCAAGAGAGGATTCCATTCTATTGCTGGCCTACCCAACACCATCGGCGCAATAGACTGCACGCACGTACGCAAGGCACCCTCTCCAGAGCCATACCCATACCTCAACCGTAAGCGTTACCATTCCATAAATGTACAAGTCATCTGTGACTCCGAGCACAACCTTCTGAATGCGGTCGCCCGGTACCCCGGAGGAGCACATGACTTATTTATTTTACAGAACAGTTCTGTGGGTATGCGCTTTCAAGAAGGAGCTGCTGGAGACGCATGGCTCATTGGTATGTATTTCGTGTAGGGCCAGGCTATGCATCTGTAGAATTATATGCTTTAAATTAATTATAAGGTTTATATCATTATAACTTGTCTTGTTTTATTAGGAGATCGTGGGAATGCGCTGCCTGGCCCCCTGGTTAATGACACCAGTCAACGGACCTCAGACTGCCCAGGAGCGGTCTTATAATGACAGTCATGCACGCACCCGTACAAAAATCGAGCAGACAATTGGAATCCTAAAAGTACACTGGTTGTGTTTGGACACAGCAGGAGGCAAACTGCTTTACAAACCGGAGAAGGTATGTTGAAATAGAACAGATTTTGCTTCATTCCAAAAACGTTATATAGACTATGATCAGCGTTAATTTAAGTGTAATATTAAATTAGCAATCTGGATTCATTGAAAAGTTCCCCCCCCCCCAGGTTTGTAAGATGATCATGGCCTGCTGTCTTGCACAACATCGCAATGAAACGTGGTGTGCCAATTCCCCCACTGCCACAAGAGGCTGCGTGTCATAACGCACCAGAAGAACCACTCATGGGACCAGATGATAGGCATGCTAACGACATTTTGCAACAATGAATTGCTCGTTTCTAATTTGTCAGTTACATATTATTTCCCATTAAAACACACCAGGATTCAGAACATGAGTAATTTATTTAAGGTTTGAAGTTCACATTGATGTCGGTCAGTTCATTTAAGATCATGGCCTGTGTGGCAGCAATTCCCTTTAATACATCGACAATCTGGATGAGAGACTGAGCTATGCTCTCGGTTGACACAGCAAGCCTCGGTTGACACAGCAGAGGCAGGCTGCGGACGGGACCTGGGTGGTGCTGTTCGACTGGACACAGTACCACTGCAGGAGGATGGCGAGGGCGACAGCGTTGGTTCGGTTTCCTGGGAGTCCCGAGACTGTCCAGTGTCGCCAAAGTCTGCACCATCCGACTCGGACGATAACTGCAGCGTTAGTCCTGTAATAAAATTAAACCATTAGTGACCTTTATTTGTGGGGTTTCAATTACGCACCGCATTGGCTACAGCAAAATAATTTTTTTTTTTTGTTTAACTAAACAAGGGAACACTTTTAACACGTGGGCCTGCAAGACCTATTGAAGCCAGGGAAAACTAATTCTAAAAAGATAGGCCTAATTTAGAATGACATTAGGCCTACAAATGCAGCGCCAGAGGCACAAATTTCTGTTGTAGCCTACTATTTAACGCTCCATTTTATGGAATCTGTTAAAAAGGGTCAAATACACATTTTAAACCATAAATTAAATGAAATTAAATACATGAAATTAAAGCTTACCATCGGGTTCTGAGACGGGAGGAGGTGACGGCAGTGTCACGGTGGTTAGGCCTGAATCCAGCCCCTCTGTGCCAGGAACACCGGACACTGCCGTCTCTCCAATTATGTCCCCAATTCTGGCATCCAGGTCTGTAATTTCCAAATTGGAAAGACCCTGTCCACCTGTTTGTTTGAAACTCATACAAGTATATACAGTTAAAATGTTGGTGTGTGTGTGTCTGTGTGTGTGTGTGTGTGTGTGTGTGTGTGTGTGTGTGTGTGTGTGTGTGTGTGTGTGTGTGTGTGTGTGTGTGTCCAGGGACGAATTAACCCCCACGAGGGCCCCTGGGCCGGTAATCTTTGCAGGGCCCCCATAGCGCGTGTGAGTGCGACATTTTTATCACCTTTTTTACCTAAATTTAACAAAATAAATGGACAATGAAGGGCCCCAGGAGCCCATTTCAGGGTGTCAAACCTAGTACCTGATGGTCCAATTTCCCTGAAGGGCCCCTGAGAGCCAAGGGCCCCTGGGCCGTGGCCCCACTGGCCCAATGGCTAATTTGTCCCTGTGTGTGTCACACTCACTCATACAAGTATGTAGTGAAAAGGTTGTGTGTGTGTGTGTGTGTGTGTGTGTGTGTGTGTGTGTGTGTGTGTGTGTGTGTGTGTGTGTGTGTGTGTGTGTGTGTGTGTGTGTGTGTGTATTGATTAAAGTATGTACTAACAGTTTGCAGAATGGGTACATTTCACATGAAAGCACAACTCAATACAAAGACTGTTACTGTGGACGACACACTGATAAAGCATTACACTTGTTTACAACAGGGTCCACCATTTTCAATTCATCAAATAGTGTGTGTGTGTGTGTGTGTGTGTGTCACTCACTCATACAAGTATGTAGTGAAAATGTTGGTGTGTGTGTGCTCTGTGCCAACACCTAGCGCTGTGATTAGCCCAAGGCTAAAGCTCATCCCCCCCAGTGTACAACTATCATTGCCTTGAAATACCTGTAAAGTGCCTACTTACATTCTCAATTTCGCCGTTCATCCTCGTCGCTGTCCACTATTGCATCAACAACGGCTGAACTTGCCAACAGATAAATAACTGGAGCCGTCGCTTCTGCCATGTTGCTTCTACAGTACTTGCTTGTGAAGTTGTGCTGCTTTTCAAAAAAAAGTGTTGGCGTTTCTCGTTGGCTCTTGGCTGCAGAGAGTGTCAGTGCAGGTGCAGGATCAAAACAAACTCAAACGTGCACGCCCCCTACAGGAAGGTGTGTTTGGTTCTTCTTCTTCTTCTTGATTTCTGGCAGTGTGGACGCCGCGAGGCGTATTACTGCCCTCCACTGGTCTGGTGATTTATTCACCTAAATCTTGTCATGCAGGAACTGCAGAACTGCCTCAGAGGTTATTTGGTGGTTCTCATTATGGCCAAATAAAGACGAAACTGAAAAGGAGTTTCCTTCCTTTGGGGTTTATTTGTTGGTTATGCCTGTGGAGCTCTAAACGTAATTTTGTTGCTTTTGTGTAAAACAATGTTAATAAAGTACTTGTCTATCTTAATTTAGTTTAAAATAGTAAAAATAAATAAAAAAACGATAAGGGGCCACTGTCTGGTAATCTGAAGGTCAGCGGTTCGCCTCCCAGCCAAGGACTGTGTGTCAGTGTCCCTGAGCAAGACACTTAACCCCTACTGTAAGTGCTAGGTTCAGATGATGCTAGTATGATGTCTTTAACACAACTTTAACTGATTTGCAGCATCTTTTTCATTGTACCATGGACACACTCCTTGAGTGTGCTTTGCATGACCTATCAAAAAATAAATAAATGAAAAAAAAAACAGTTGTAAAAAACAAAATACCAATGAGGTTACAATGTACAAACGTAAATTGAGCCAAGGTGCAACATAATTATCCTTGTCCCTGACAGTCATTCAGAGGATGGGACTTGTCTGGCTTTCCACACTGGCAGAGCCCTGTGTCGTGCTTCCCAATGAGAAACAGGTTCTTATTTAAGCCACAGTGCCCCAGCCTCAGTCTGCATAACTTTACTGCGCCTCTGCGTGATGCTGTAATACAGAAGCATTCTTTGTTTACTTTAGGTTGCACCTGAAAGTAGTGCCTCCCCTTGTCCTCCTTCTCCCATTCCCCTTGCCACTCCATTATCAGTCCCTCTTTGCTCATTCCCCTAAGTTCCACCCTCCCCAGGGGCAGTTGGACATCTACTTCCCTACCCAGGCTTCCCTTGGCAAGGAGGTCCACCCTCTCGTTTCCTTCTACCCCTGCATGTCCTGGGACCCAACAGAAGGTTACCTCACTCGCCATCCCAATTCTGCCCATGGCACACAGGATTTCCAGCACTATGTCCGGACGGGCCTTGCTTTTGCCCCCTCTCAAGGCTTCTAGCGCTGCAGCAGAGTCTGAGCATATGACCGCCTCTCTCGGTCTCCCCTGTTCCACCCACCTTACTGCCCACAGGATTGCTAGCAGTTCTGTGGTAATAGGCCGTGCTGCGAGGTCCCTTTTCGTTCGGTTTCGTTCCCGCGTCTTTGGCACTACGATTTCAATGCATATTTCCATAGACAATACCCTTCTGGACTCTGGGTTAAAAGTTCTCCGCATAATATCCTGCAGTATTTTGTCACAAGCCAGAAATGTATATAAGTGTATAACCAAAAAACGAAAATCTTGTGCTGCTGTTTTTGCTTGTAAAATGTGTTATATTGATTTTGGCAACACCAAATCTTTCTCAAATGTCATAAATACATATACCTAACATCTGAAACAAGTATTGGTGCCTTAGTTTACTCATATGTGAATCTAGATCATGAAATGTAGCAAATTTGTTATAGAAAACGCTTCAACTTAAGTGATTGGCACCTAGCACAATGAAACATACACATAGAAAATGTAGCCAAAAGCGTATGTTTCATACATAAAAAATGTCACAACCTACTGGGTAATGAAAGGTAGAAAAGAAAAGCAGCCCACCTTGGCCCAAAATGGCTGAAAATCTATCAAAATGTTACCACGCCCCCTAAATTGGAATAATGAAAAAAATGGACAAGACTAAAAATAAATGCACTAAAGGTCAGAATTATTACAACATATGGTTTGAAACATTTATACAAGTACCACAAAGTGTCACAGCATCTGACATTTGCACATCACCCCCCCCCCCCCCCCCCCAGCTCAAGTGCAGTTAGTCAGTCTATTTGCCAGCCCATAGAGTCCCATTGTGAACCTAGACATGTTGAGTACACCAAAGTTTTATAGTACAAATGTTGAGTATGTATGTGTCCCCAGCATGTAGAAACCGCCGGATGCTAACTTGCATATGTTGAACAATTATAATTAGCTTTAATGACCATAATCACCTAATGTATATGGACAAGATTTCAGCAATAGTCACGGGCCTTATGGATTTTTCTGCACCAATCAATATTAAAAGGACTAAATTTGGCCCAGATGTAGTCCTGCTCTAATGATTTAGCTAGGGAACCCGAGCCAGTTACCTTCGGGGTCGCCATGGCAGCCAAATCCAATATGGCCGCCACATAAAACGCCTTCCTCACCAGCCATTTGCAGCATCCTGTTGCACACACTAAAATATCTGAGCCTTCTTGAGAAGAACAGAAGACCAGAGTCAGACCAGTCCAACGACCTGTTCAGGTGCACTCCTAGAAACTTGTAGTTGTCTACATTCTCCACTACCTTAATATGTTGCTGGGAACCGGAGGTACACTCTTGGTCGTGCCATAGTCCACCACCATCTTCTTGGTCTTGCTAGCATTGAGCCAGAGGCTATTTGCCTTGCTCCAGTGCACAACCTCCGTAACCATGCGTGCTCAACAGTGTTGTTACCTGAGATGCAGGTGACAACTGACATGTCTTGTAGTTGAAGTGGAAGTCAGATGTTTATAGGGTGAACAGGTGACAGCACTGTGCCCTGGGGAGCGCCCGTGATGTTCACCAGCACCTCCGAACAGACAACCCTGCAGTCTCACATACTGCAGTCTGCCCGAGAGATAGTCTGAGATCCATGCCACCAAACCATGGTCCACCCCCATCAACGCAAGCTTCTGTAAGCAGTTGTGACTGGATAGTTCTGAAGACTCTGGAGAAGTCAAAAAGCATGATTCTAACTGCGTTGCCCATGTTGCCAAGGTGTGTGAATGCCCTGTTTAGCATGTAGATGATGACATCATCAAACCCAATGTCCACCTGGTATGTAAAAACTGAAGGGGGCCGACGTAGTCACTCACCATCGGTCACAATGCAGCAAGATTTCCACAGTTCCTCCCTGTCATCAGGGAGGGGCATATCGTTTGGATCAGCAGTTCTGGACAACCTGATCTCCATATATGCCTATACTATATTATTGCGACCACAGGTCGCATTTACTATGAAATTGCGCATTTTCCGTCAGTCAGTCAGTGTATCACTCAAAATATATGGGGAAAGCCCCCATATATGGTGCCCAGGTCTTGTGAGTGACATCATGTGACATCATCAGGGATGGAGATCCCTGATGATGTCAGAACCTGTTCTGATATATACACTATACTATACTATACTAATACTATACTATACTATACTATACTATACTATACTATACTATACTATACTATACTATACTATACTATACTATACTGATATGCCAATATCTATGTATGGGTGTACATACTGTGTTTGAATCAGCGGTTCTGGACAACCGGATCTCCATATATGACTACACTAACACTACACTACACTACACTACACTACACACTACACTACACAATACTGATACGCCCATACCCATGCATGGGCATATATACTGTAAGTAGTTCTGGACAACCGCCTATCCAATCAACTCGACACCGGACATATAAATGTCCCTGTGCTGGGGTCAGCAGCAACGTGCATGCCGAGTGTGAAGTTAGTTGGTCATACTCCTACTCATACTCTATCAATAGGAATGTACTGAACTCCATTACTTTCATTTTGTATTGTTTTAAATAAATTAAATGTGTAACATACAAAGGTTGCTTTTTTTAGGCTGTTCCTAAAGGTGTTCTGGGTGAAAATGTTGAATACGTTTTTTGGGTATAGTGGCCATATATATAAAAACATATATATTAGAGTTTTCTGGATAGATGTACTCATAAATCGGAGCATTCGTTTTCACTTAGTGCCATCTTGTAAATATGCAAATTAAGGTTCCAGACACACTCAATCATAATTATAAGCATTCCAATGTGTTTGTAATGGTCAAAAAACATGACACACAATGTTTGCATTTGTAGCTCATCTGGTTCAAATATTACAGCCAAAACCATTTTAGGTATAGCAGCCATGGATTTGTCCGCTATGGCGACCCCAAAGGTTGCCAGCTTGGGCGCCCTAGCTAAATCCAGATTCTGTGACACTTTGTGATACTTGAATAAATGTTTCATACCATATGTTGTAATAATTCTGACCTTTAGCGCATTTTTTTCTTGTCCATTTTTTTGCATTATTCCAATTTAGGGGGCGTGGTAACATTTTGATAGATTTTCAGCCATTTTGGGCCAAGGTGGGCTGCTTTTCTTTTCTACCTTTCATTACACAGTAGATTGTGAAATTATTTATGTATGAAACATAAGCTTTTGGCTAAATTAACTATTGTGTATGTTTCATTGAGCTATGATGGATCTGGTAGATCTGCTAGTTTGGTGTTTTTTGTGGACTGGTGTCAATATGTTCCCTTTTGGCCCAGACCGTGTTCTCCTTATCCTATTTATGTCATGTCACCCTCCACAGGCCTATCATCTCAGACCTATATTATTATATCATTTATATTATGGATTGCCTGACGCCAAGTTAAGACTCACTGTCTGTCCCCAGTCGAAAGTTAACTTGCAATACTGAGAGGTCTATTTTGATTTGAGACAATACATGTATTTGGCCTTGATGCCTAGTGAGAAAGTAGATAGCAGGCCATTTCTCTGTTGAAGAGTTCACAGACGGCAGGGAAAGAATGTTATCAACAGGTTGCCTGGCAACGCCAGCGTCCACGCTTTCCCGGTCTATGGCTTTCATGACGGGAATTAAGGAAGCTGTCCCGATATCAGTCTCATCAGCTATGTGCTGGTCCAATGAGCGTTCGACACCTAGTGCCAGCGTGGCAAAGTGGAAATTAACTGTGTGTTCGGCCAATGAAATGTGTATCAACAATTGTATTCTACAGTATGAATGCCTGGCACATGATTGTGTCCGGCAGAGAGAGAACCCTGTGCCGTTTGTCGCACAGGGTGAGAGTTTTTTGTAATTTGGCTGTCTGTGGATCTGTTCTGTCTCTCTGATCTGAAAATGAATAGAACTAAACCATAATCTGCTGACTGGACAATCCTTCTTCCTGGTGGTTTCATCTTTTTATTGACTTGAAGGTATTTTTCTAAAAGAGTATTTCCTGCTCAGATCAACTTTTGGGAAGTTGATCCTTCTGCTTAAAGTAATCCTGTTAAAACTAATTGAACTTGGTCATAGGCTCTCTGCCTACTATTGTGGTGCTGAGTATTTCTGTGTACTCTTTGAGTACTTTCTCAAGAGTATTTTTTATAGTTTAGCCCTGTGTGGCTCAGTAATTCAGTATAATACAGTCCTTTTATATCTTTGGTCCCTTCTGCATTTTGTATGCAAACAAATGGGTTTTATCTTAATTATAAATCCATCAAATTGGTCCATTTCGAACCGTCTTTTTTCCGAGTATAAGTCTAATTTATTTAATTAGCACCTCCGACAAAAAGGAACCAGCCCCATTCCCCCATTTTCATTTTTATTTTTCTGCCGGAAGAACAAAGTCCATAGTCATATTTTTGGAGCAGTGGTTTTGGTCGATGCATGTTCAGTTCTGGAATCGATCCTCCCCATTTTTGGGAACATACAAGCCGCGGATCTGTGGACGAACGAACGAAGCATGAGTTATACAGCTTGCCTTGGCCGGTCCTCCACAGATTTCCCCCCCCCCATCTGGACCGTCTGTCCGTACGACGGTTCCTCTCCGCTTCGGTGCCCTCTGTCTGGGTCCGGTCTGCCTACGTGATTCTCCCAGCTTGCCTTTCTCAAGTTAAGTAATTTACCTTTCTGTTACTTTCATAGATTATACTGTTATTATAATTTATTGCCATACATTCATGTCTGGGACTTAATCCCTGAACAGGTCTCAGTCACATTACTCTTCCTCCACTTTAGATTTTCAGGATGTAGCGCAACCATCGATGGGCACATCATCCTCACCCTTTATTTTACTTTCCACTTCGATTTCTTGTCTTTTTATAATATGTTTGCCTTCCTACATGTGGTTATCGTTTGCTTGATCCCCTTATTGATATCTCGCTGTAGGAACCCATACATGTTACTTAATTTATAGTCTTCTTTCTCTCAAACCTCGACGGGGGTGCGAGAGTAGAGTAGGTTCTTTTTATACCGTAAAAGGTCTGTGATCCCTTTCACCATTTTTGATTACACATTTTTTTTAATCACCCCTTTTACATTGTACCTAGTAGTGTTCGGTTTTTATGACACTAATGATTTTAGAGTGTGTAGGCTCCTTATCTAAGGAATTTAGGGAGGAGAGCAACAGGCTCTCTCCTTGCTTAGGGACTGAGTGCGTGCGTGTGCGTGCGTGTGATAACGCATGGCTCCTACTCTCCTTCTCTCCTTTTTCTCTATCTGCCTGTGGGCCTCTCTGTCTGTCTGCGTGCGTGTTCGTGCGTAGGTGTGTATATCACTGTCTTGTGTTGGGATGGATGTATATGTTGTCCCGTAGAACAGTTATTCTTCTTAATGACGCCTAATAGTTGAATGATGTGGGTGTGTGTGTAGCGTGCCATTCGTTCAATGTCACCTATTTATATTGTACATAATTTCATTTGTATTTAGAGTGACTGAGTGAGTACGGTTGTCTTGTGGGCGGATATGTTGCCCTTGTCTATGTGTGTGTGTGCATGCGTTCGTGCGTGTGTCAGTAGCTGAGACAATTACGCACAGGGTGCGTGTGTGCGTGCATATGTGTTTGTCCGTGTTCATGTGTATATGTGTGTGGGTGAAACACCATTTGATTGTTTGTTTTTTTTAGAGTGTGACAGTACGGGTACTTGCGTATAGCCTCCATTCTAATGATTAGTGATAATATTAGGGATGCGTGACGACTATTTACTATTGATTTATTTATCTGTCAGGCTCCGTGTCCCGCCATTTATCATCATTTCATACACTTTATAATTGCCTAGTGGCCGTGCCATGGTTTTTCAATTTTAGATAGGACCCCATGAACATTTAAAGGCCCATTATCATGACAATTTATTATTGATTTCAACCAATCCCCTTATTGATTTAAATTCATTTATTATTTTGTATTATTTAATTTCATTTATTTTTGAGTGGTGTCAACCATTCATTCCCAAGACATTTTAAATTCCCTATTATTATAATACTTATTATTTTATTTTTATTTGTACTCTACTCTCTCTTTTTCTCTGCCTGGAACGAGTTCTGCAGGCTCCTACAGGTAGAACTTGTGATCTCACAATTTCTTTTTTGGCGTCTTATACGTGACATTAGCTACGTCATTAATAGCGTATTTGATAAGTACATTAGCATACATGTGTTTTTTTAGGAGTGATGACCTACATTTTGTTTATTTCTGTCCGTGTTTGCAATGCCATGCCATATTATGCATGATAGTCTTAAAGTCCAGTGCAAATACAGGGCAAAATAGACTTGTGCGTTTATTCTGTCATCATCAAGCTGTGTTTCCTGTGTTAACGGATTAATCACTGCACCAGTATTATAGAAAACAATTAAATAGAAAAAAATAGAATACTTTGTTTTCTTCTTGAGATATCTTTCTCTCTCTCCCTGTCTCTACGTAACCTCCCTCCAGTTGTTTATCTCTGTGTAAATGCGTACGTAGAACGCTGGGTCTCTCTCTCTCTATCTCTCTCTCCTTGACCTGTCTCTCTAAGTACTCTCCCTCCATATAACTGTGAAATGCGTGCTGTGAGAACGTCTGTCTCTCTAAGTACCCTCCCTCCATATAACTGTGAAATACGTACTGTAAGAACGGTCAGGAGAAGTACAAATATTAATATATTTTTTTTTATTATTATTTTAATTTTAATTTTTTAAACCATACCCTGTCTACCTACACGCCCTACTTTCACCATAGCTGTGTAACATGCGCGGTTGGTAGAACAGTCATTTTCATTTTTTTTAAAAAACTATACCCTGTGGATGTTTACCCTGTTGATGAATTGTTTATAAGTATTGTTGCTTCATTTCATTCACCAGTTTGTTTTTCTCTTTCTGTTTTTATCTCTCAGATACGGATTTCTGGTGGTTTCGTGGTCAGGAACAAACCCGGGACAGAGTAATCTAGAGGTCAACAAGAAGTGATGGAGAATAGTGAAGGAATGTGTTGTCGACCTCGAGATCCCTTTTCCCTTAAGTTTAGGGTTTGCCCTTAGACCCCGACCCACTCAGAACCGTTAAAAAACAGTATTAGGCCCGACCCCCTAGAACAGTATAGGCCTTATGCCATCTGCCCATAGATTTCCCATCGGGAACAAATTAGAATTCCACTCATGTTTCACCATGCACATAATTGTTTTATGTTTTTCTTTTCTAAGACACTGTATTTTGCTAAAACGCTGTTACCCTTCCCTACCTAGTATTAGGATTCATTTGATCATTCCTTCTCCCCTCAATTAATTAATATGGTATTTTGACTATTCATTTTCCAGATCCCAGATCTGCTTCATTATATAGATTATGTAAACTGAATTATCCCATCTTTGGACAATCTAAATTGCCTTACATTAGGATTCATTATCCCACCTCATCATATTTTTATTATTTTAAATTTGATTCATATTTTACCTCTGAATTTGGAATATCCCTCCATTGTAAACATTTAACCTTTATGATCCCCGAACCACCCCTTGACCTTACATTGAGTTTGACTTGATTAGGCATATATATCCTCCCCTGAATAGACTTGATTCTATATTTGGCCTTCATGGTACTAATGGACTCGCCAGGAAGCGACACGACATCATCAATTACCCTGTCCCCCCCTTTCCAAGCTCTGCTTGGTATAAGAACTGTTAGGGGCATCTCCGGCCGTTTTCTCCCGTTTGTATCTGTCAATGAGAAAGTATAGGCTGAGATTGTCACCTATGGGTCACCTGTTATGTCACCCATCCTGGGGGGCGGGGCGAAGATTCGGCTCCGACAACGAGCCAAACCATCCAGTGTCTGCTCTGATGAGCCACAAAGAACTTTGTTGTCAAATGACACTTTCGACGGCGTAGGAACGCTGCAACATTGCTGAGTTCTTTGAGAACCCCGAAGATCGAGAGAGAAAAGTCATTCTGTCTCTCTCCCACAGTACCATCTAATTAAGGAGTGATTGTTTGCCTAGTCTTAAGTCAAAACTATTTTTTATTTTTCATTGTTCCTGGTTCCACTGTTTCCATTCTGGTTCTATTCCCCTCCTGAGACCCTTATATTATTTTAATTTAATTCCCTGAAGATTGATTATTGATCACATTTGTCACTTCATCCACAAAACGTGATGGAGTTGATGGATCTGGTAGATCTGCTAGTTTGGTGTTTTTTGTGGACTGGTGTCAATATGTTCCCTTTTGGCCCAGACCGTGTTCTCCTTATCCTATTTATGTCATGTCACCCTCCACAGGCCTATCATCTCAGACCTATATTATTATATCATTTATATTATGGATTGCCTGACGCCAAGTTAAGACTCACTGTCTGTCCCCAGTCGAAAGTTAACTTGCAATACTGAGAGGTCTATTTTGATTTGAGACAATACATGTATTTGGCCTTGATGCCTAGTGAGAAAGTAGATAGCAGGCCATTTCTCTGTTGAAGAGTTCACAGACGGCAGGGAAAGAATGTTATCAACAGGTTGCCTGGCAACGCCAGCGTCCACGCTTTCCCGGTCTATGGCTTTCATGACGGGAATTAAGGAAGCTGTCCCGATATCAGTCTCATCAGCTATGTGCTGGTCCAATGAGCGTTCGACACCTAGTGCCAGCGTGGCAAAGTGGAAATTAACTGTGTGTTCGGCCAATGAAATGTGTATCAACAATTGTATTCTACAGTATGAATGCCTGGCACATGATTGTGTCCGGCAGAGAGAGAACCCTGTGCCGTTTGTCGCACAGGGTGAGAGTTTTTTGTAATTTGGCTGTCTGTGGATCTGTTCTGTCTCTCTGATCTGAAAATGAATAGAACTAAACCATAATCTGCTGACTGGACAATCCTTCTTCCTGGTGGTTTCATCTTTTTATTGACTTGAAGGTATTTTTCTAAAAGAGTATTTCCTGCTCAGATCAACTTTTGGGAAGTTGATCCTTCTGCTTAAAGTAATCCTGTTAAAACTAATTGAACTTGGTCATAGGCTCTCTGCCTACTATTGTGGTGCTGAGTATTTCTGTGTACTCTTTGAGTACTTTCTCAAGAGTATTTTTTATAGTTTAGCCCTGTGTGGCTCAGTAATTCAGTATAATACAGTCCTTTTATATCTTTGGTCCCTTCTGCATTTTGTATGCAAACAAATGGGTTTTATCTTAATTATAAATCCATCAAGCTAGGTGCCATCACTTAAGTTGAAGAGTTTTCTTTAACAAATTTGCTACATTTCATGATCTAAATTCACATGATTAAACTAAGGCACCAATACTTGTTTCAGATGTAAGGTATATGTAATTATGACATTTGAGAAATAGTTTGTGTTGCCACGTTTTTTGGTTATACACTTGTATATACATTTCTGGCTTGTGACAAAATACTGCAGGATATTATGCGGAGAACTTTTAACCCAAAGTCCAGAAGGGTATTGTCTATGGAAATATGCATTGAAATCGTAGTGCCAAATATGCGGGAACGAAAATCATTTTCTAGGCACTTTTTCTTGGGTCGCAGCACGGCCTAGACTAAGCTATTGTCGGAGATCCGCACACTGTATTCCAGCTCCAGCTGTTCAATTACACCCCAAACCCTGCCCTCCTACTGGCTGGGTCTCTAGAGCCATCTGTATACACTAGTGTCTTGCCCCCCCTAGCGGCCTTGAATAGGTACTCCTCCACTTTATTTTTTACCTCCCTCTTATCTTCCTCCTGGAGGAAGCATAGCTCAATGTCGAGCTCAGGAAGCAGCCATGGAGGGGATGGTGCCCAGACTGAGTGCTCTGCTATTCCTCCTTGCCCCAGTCCTAGCTCTCTGGCCTGCTGGTTAACTCTGTACATGTACGGCTCGTACCTACTGCCTCCTTCCCCCTCCTGCAGCAGGCATCTGGCTGGAAACGCTTGTCTGCTCCCGCTGAGCTTCATCCAGTACTGCAGCCCCAGCTTGCTGCACCTTAGCCGCAGAGGCATTTCTCCCATTTCAACCAGCAGCGCTGGGACCGGGGACGTCCTAAAGGCCCCACAGCACTGCCTCAGTGCCCTGGCCTGCAGGACGTCCAGCCGGCATATCACCGCCTTTGAAGCGGCACCACATACATAACTGCCATAGTCAATCGCCGATCTAATCATGGCCTGATATATCAGTCTCAGCGTCCCCCTATCAGCTCCCCACTCACACCCAGCTAGGCTTCGCAGGACATTAATAACCTTTCCACACTTCTCCACTATTTTACTTATGTGCACTGCCCAGGTCATTCTTTCTTCAAACCAGATTCCCAAGAACTTAAATACCTTCACCTTCCCCAGTGGAGACCCATACAGCTTCAGACAAAGAGCAGGCAGCTTCCTTTTAAATCCAAAAATAACATAGTTTGACTTGGGCGCTGATATCCTGAAGCCCCATGTATTGCCCCACTCCTCTACTTTCTGCAAGGCTTTTTGGACCTGTCCCAGAATGTACCCTACATTGCGCCCCCTTTTCCAAATTGCTCCATCGTCCGCGAACAGGGACAGCCCAAACCCCATTATGTTAAATAGCACTGGAGAGATTACGCTTCCCTGGGGGGTGCCATTCTCTATTCCTACTTTTTTAGACATGACACCATCCACCCGGACCTGTATAGTTCTGTCCTTCAGAAAGTCTTGCACCCAGTTGAACATTCAGCCTCTTACCCCTAGGTCATGCATTTTAATTAATAGCCCCTCCTTCCACAGAGAGTCATATGCCTTCTCAATGTCCAGGAACACACCTACTACCACCTCTTTATGGCTGAATGCCCTCTTTATATCTTGGTCCAGCAGTAGCCTGGCTAATAAGCCAGACTAATATCACACAACCAGTGTTGGGCATCGTTACTTTAGAAAGTAACGTCGTTAGGTTACTGGATTACTGCCCATAAAAATAATCCCTTACCGTTACAAATTACCTTCTGAGAAAAGTAAAAGGTTAGATTATCTTCCGTTATTTTCCGTTACCCGACAATTAAAACCCATTTTAATGCTTGCGCAAGTTGTTTACATTGTAGGCTATTAGGCTACTGCCTACCGTCATTGCGCCGCATTATTACGGCCCTAATTAACTCTATGGTTAAAACGAGAATGATACACACCATGAACTGACCATAGACAATATCCCCTTTACAGCTCTCTCTTTATTAACGAATATAATTCGCCACAATCGCCAGCCTATACACGTAGGACTGGACAGAAAGGCTGTTGCGCTGCGCTCCAACCAGCCAGCAGCGCGCATAATGCCCTCTCCACGGCGCACACCGCGGCGCATGAACACCACCACCACCGTGGACCCACGTATGAACTACATAGTTTATAAGAAATGGCACGGCGGCCATCCAGTGACAGTAACAGAATGAGAATCCTGTAACCTGTTATTTTGGGGGGGCATTAGCCCTGAAACATGACTGTCATGCTCGTGAAGTACGAGCGTCATGTGAACCATGGCTAGGGGGGCATCAACAACAGCCTGTTGATGATGAATGTTACTATGAAACTTAAACAATTCATTAAACTAGTACTCACCTAATGACGCAGCCACGGAGGATCTACCATGTTTAACGTAATTCCAAAGTGTTTAGCCTACATTGTTTAAGTCAAAGACGCATGCGTTTTTTGGGCTTAAAGCATGTTGTTATTATTCCACTACCGGCACTGTCATGGCAGCTGGCTACAACCGAAACAACTTCCTCTTCCTCTTCAAAATAAAAGCTGCTTGTAACAATACTTTTATTTCTTAAGTGAACTTACAGGATGTAGTAGACGCAGGATGTATAGTAGGCTATACTATGCGCTGCGCGTTGGGGCTTGGGAAGACATGGGCAGTCGGGGCTTTATTCTTTTTAAATCTTGCACACAAAATGAACAGGGACACATTATAGTAACGAGATTACTGTTTTGGAAAAGTAACTAGGTAACTAACTACTAAATTGCAAAACTAACTACTTACTTTATTCCGTTACCAATAAAAGTAGTCCCTTACATAACGCCGTTATTAATAGCTCCGTTACACCCAACACTGCACACAACACTGTCGCGGTATATTAGTCTGGGCTGGCTCCACTTGGATTTCATTTCCCGGGGGGCGGGTTCAAACATTTTCTCTTTGACGCAATTGGTCAGAGATACTGTCAGTCAAAGGTCTCAAGCGTTGAACGTCACTGTACCAAAGCCCGCCCATATTGCATACCGTGTCCCGATTGGTCCGACCTGTTCTCGGTTGTAGGAAAGAGGCGTGCTACTGAGCCTCGCCAGACCGTAATCCGCTGGTAGGCAATTTTTTTTTGCCAACGGCTGATTCGGTCTGGTTTATTAACCAGGCTAGTCCAGCAGTGCCACAGACTCCATTGTGGACCGCCCATTCCTGAACCCATTCTGAAATTCGACAAATAGTCCTCTGGACTCCAAATAATAAACCAGCCTATTTGTGACCATTCTCTCTGTACGGATATAACTAAACTTTGCTGTTTCATAGCTTTGCTTAATTACTGACTCAACCCTCCGCAAGGGAGTTATAACAAACAGGTCTGGTAATTGTGATTTAACACACACCAATTGTAACATTTACATTACTCAAACATACATAGCCTCGACGTTGCAATAATGCCCGCAAACAATCACTTGATTTTGGCCATTTTATTACTATTATCTCATAACACACTCACACACGTACAAACATACTTCTACTAAACTTGTGTACAGTATAAAGCCTTATTTGCCTTGTCTGGCCCGTGTTTAGATCTAGTTCAATAGCATTGATTGTCCTTAAATCTGATCATTACAAGGTTATCAGAGACTGTGGCACTTAGTGGCGTTTAGGTAATAACTGAAAACACAAAATACATACTATTAATTCACAGATATAGCGACTGCATAAACACATCATTATGACTGAATTTAGAGCATTTAACGACCATATAACACATTACAAGGACTTACTTAAACGCGTCCTCCCGCCTGTTACATTTTCTACTGAATGAAATAGGAAACAACACATTGTAACTTCATGCTTTGTGCTACACCCGCCTTTTCCTCTTTTTCTGTCATCTGACACTTCCTGCCCCTCTGTCCCATACTATGTCCTAGTACGACCTTGCATTCCACATATAGTATATAGTATAACACATTTTACCCCCCAATTAGCTGTATTAATATCTACATCCCTGAGACATACTGTAATTGGTTGATAAGAGGATCTCTGTTCTTATATAACACAGAGTATTTACTGTATAGGCAGTGAACTTCTTAATAGCACCAACATCTATACATAAATGACACAAACATGAAGTTACAAATATAAGCTGGGTCGGCACTTAATATTATAATGATCCCACTCACGGAATAAACTCGACACTCTCCATTATTTTACAGAGCACTGAGGTGAGTGCAATTGGCCGGTATGACCCAGAGTCAGACGCCTCTTTGCCCGGTTTCAAGAAGACATTGGCCGGGTTTCTCAAAGAAGACGTGCGTAAGAGTTGTAGTGTACGCAAACAGAAGCCTTTCTGCTGTCTAATTGGCTGCATGGGCAGCGAATCAGACACCATGTCCTTTTTTGGGAAACGCCATCAAACACGACAAGATAGACATAGAATACCTAGATAGAGCACAGCCTTACGTGTCATAAGGCCTCCTGCATGAAGGAATTTAGAAGCAACCCCGTTTTTCCTAAAGCCTTTTTAAATATAAAAATGTCGTAATTAAATTAATATTTTTAGCATCATCTAGAGAATTTCAGCCATCTTGCCATATGTTTTATATTTCTTTTAGAATTATTGGATTACCCGTGACAGCACATTTAGGAAAATGCAGCTATTATAACTCCATGCGTCGTCTTCATTTTGCAGCGCCTTGGCGCAGTATATGTGACCCCACGCGATATAGAGACTGCCATCGCGGGGGTGGCAACTGTTCAGGACAGCTGAAAAACTATTTTATTTTTCCTTTTTTATTTTTCTGTCTAAAATGATCTGAAGCTATATTATTATTGTGGAGTAGGCTAATTATTGTTTTGGAAAGGCTCTTTTTTTAGTATGGTAAACAATAAACATTGCAGGCAATGCATTTTGATTTAATTGTAAGAGGGAGCGTATCAACACACATGTGTAACCACTACATGTTCTGATTGAGCAAGGGGAAGCAGCGGACAAATCAATGATTTCATTATAAACTGTAGGCCTACGTACCGGTAGATTGCAATTGAATAAAAACAATGTATAGGCCTAAACTACACATAGCCTACTGTAGTACTGTGTGTAGTCAAGTGGCTAAACCCCACGTTACAGGCGATAGAAAATGTAATGTCAAGCAGAGCATTATATGCCGATGTTGCATCTCACTCCATATAATTTAATAAAAGCATATAAAAAACATGAATTATACACTCAATGAAAATTTACACTTCACGGATTATAGGCCATTTGGAATTAGAACAATCGGTTGAAGATTGTCCGAGTATAGTACGATTTAAATATCAACTTTGTGGTTGCGCTGAGGCAGTGAGGACCTGTGCACCGAAAGTAGATGATCTGCAATTAAGCTCACAAAGCGCTGTCATGCAACACTTGGAGCTTAGATACACGGATGACAATAAACATTTCACAGAATACCGTATAGGCATATACCACTTTGAATTAAAACAATTGGATAGGCTGCATAGGCACTTAGCCTATATTTATTTTATGGATGTGGAGCCAGGACTGGTGTTGCGCTGTTGTTAGGTGAGTGGCGTGCGGAGATCTGCAAACTCAACACGGTGAACACGCATATAATAATATAAATGAGGGCTGAGGCTGATAAAGTTTGCAAATAACGGCCCGTGGGCGGTTATATGGACGATATTATTTCTATATAAATTGTCACGGATCCATTCGGGTTCGGTTTAACTATTTGAAAATATTTTCGGAACGGGTCGGAATCGGTAACATGTCACAGATTAATTTAAAGAGTAAAGAGAGCCTACTGTCGTTTTCAGAGCATCTTGCCAGTTTCCACTGGCTGGCTGCCAAGACCTCCGCCCTCCTCCTACCCCTCTTCTCCTGCACACTCGGACCTGTGCACCTCCTGAAAGCTTTCTACCAGCATGT
This sequence comes from Electrona antarctica, assembly GCF_951216825.1. Lineage (NCBI taxonomy): Eukaryota > Metazoa > Chordata > Actinopteri > Myctophiformes > Myctophidae > Electrona > Electrona antarctica. The sequence continues at coordinate 46,616 of NW_027638410.1, read as the reverse complement.
CAGCTTTCTCCTTGTTAGACACTGCCTCCAACTCACCCTTCTGCAGCACCGGCAAAGACCTCTTTTTGTAAACCCCTGACATCTTGTGGACCGCTGACCATAGCTGCCCTATTGGTGTCTCTGGCCCTATTCCCTCACAGAAAGCCCTCCAGCTGTTCCTCTTTTCCTCCTTGCCAACGCCTTTAGCCTCTTAAATTCAATTACATTTTCCCACATTGGGTACTTCCTTAATTTACGGAATGCTCTGTTCCTATTTCTAGTATGTTTGGTTGTAACTGGTCGTTCGTAAATAAGGCACACTGAACGCACTCTGTGACGTCACCGCCCACCACACTCAACAAACTGACCACATTCCCGGTGCGCATTTCCGAACGCACCCGAATATCTAACAAATATCCAGGGGTCATATATATCCGCACATGGACAAATGTGTCCGTGACAAAGACTTACAAGTCTGTTGGCACAACATTTTATGTTTTACAAGAAACATTGCGTCGGAAACCACATGCGTTTTTATTTCAACAAGAAACATGACCATTCACACTGTTCATGTACTGCTCTCTAGGTTGATAGTCAATAGTGACATCTAGTGGACATTCAGGGGAAACCATCCTTAAAGTTACATTAAGAAAGAATCCTAGGGCAACTAGTTTACATTTGTACGTGGATTGTATAAATGTTTCTGATTGTATGTTACAGACAGTTACTTTGAGTCTATATATGGGGCAATTATTGCATTTCAAGTTTAATGCAAAAGTATTTGCCTGTCACTAGGCAGACCGTAGACCAGGACGTCAATAAATCGGAATAGTGAATATTCTGGAATTATGAATTACTATATTTGTAACAAAATATAGAATAAAATGTAGGCTATTTATCAAAAGGTAAATGCCCTGCAAAATCACTACATTAAAAAGAGTCTTAGCTAACAACAATAATAACGTGATTTTATAGTGGGATAACATCAAGTGAATTAGTTTGACTCATGATATAAAGATTTACAATAAAACATCTCTCCTGCATATTAGTTGTAAATATTAACTCTATGTGTAACATTCAAATGATCGTGCAAGAATTAAAAGTTCACATCAAGTTTAATTCACATTAAACCATACAGAATTTTTTTTGAAAAATGTAGAATAGTTTTTTTTTTTTAAACATTAATCTTCTCTTCTAGGGGACGGGGATCCCTGGCACAAAATATTTTAAGTTTGGGGGGGGGGAATGCATTTGGGGGTCCTTCACATGAAAAAAAAGTTTGAGAACCACTGCTTTAGGAAGCACTTTTTTTGTATGTTTGCTTTGTTGTTTTTTTGTTACCGCCGACTTGTATTGTGGGTGTCGGAAAAAAGAAAATATAATCCAATAAAATACTAATCAAGGGGAAACACTTCTAAATGTTGCTGACCCATTTGACCAAAACACAATCATATATTCTACAAAACAGAGTATAATATTCCATTAAAGACTAGGGGCAACTGGCGGCCCGGGCGGGGGCCACATGCGGCCCCCACCTTCACTTAATGTGGCCCTCATGTTAACTCAGGTTACAATTCCAAACATGACCCTCTTTAACTTCAGTCTAAATGAGTAGTATTAAAATGTTTGTGTTTTTTATGTCCAATGTATTAAAGTTAACATAACTATAATTTGAAAAGGCATTTGAAATTTAAAAGAAAATTCAGCATTACAATTCAAATAGAAAAAATAGCCGATCTACATACTGTATCTACATACAGGTGGAGCAAAAATAGCCGATCTACAAGCTCAAAACGCGCCAAGCTGCGACGCGCTTTGAGCTTGTAGATCGGCTATTTTTGCTCCACCTGTATGCAATGTGGCCCTCTGGAGTGAGTGTGGGAAATATAGTGGCCCTCTCCATCGTCAAAGTTGCCCACCCCTGTCATAGATAGATCTTTATTGTCATTGTAACATGTAACAAAAAGGATCATCATCATCATGTCTAACTGCATGATGTTCCCTGGTAATATCTTCAAAGGGACAGCATCATCAAAAGTGGTAAAGTATGGAAAGAGTGTTTCGGGGAAGGCACACGTGAAGGTGTGTTTGCACAGAGTCGAGATTTTTAATTTGTGTGAATTTCAGCCTCTGTGGCGGGTATTTATATGCAAATATCATGACCAATGGCATTGCAATGAACATCAATGATGACATTTAGGTGAAAAAAAGAACATTTACATAATTAATTAATTAATTAATTAAAATATGTTGTATTATTCCAACGCTGGGTGTTACAGGGTTAACACACCCTGGCCTGCAGTGAGACCAGACTAGAATCACACATGCAGTTATGAGTCATAAACATTGTACTAGTTCACTACACAAACGACCATGAGTTCAGATCATGTTTATAATCAGACTTTAATTATGAATACAGTCTCCTTACAATCAGAACCACTATGTCTCCCATCTCATTCAGACAATACAGTACAATAAACGTAACAGGACAGCACTGCTATGTTTTTAATACTTGTGTGTGACGCTGTAGTACGATTAAAGGACCACTTCACCACTTTTCAACCTATCTTCATATAAAAGGTCCTCACTAATAATCACGAAAAAATGGCACGATTTTTTTCTACTCAGTCTGTGTCTCATAGGACGGCTGTGGGCAGTTTAGAAACCGTCTTCCAGTGACATCATCATTAGGCAGAATGTTTTTTAAACAAGATTTTTTTACAAAAATATTTAGATTTTCATTATCGTGAGAACGATGGCTTCCATTTTCGCATTGCAAGCCTGCAGTTTTTATTAGCTTGTATTCCCCATCGATGATGTCACTGGAAGACGGTTTCTGAACTGCCCACAGCCCTCCTATGGGACACAGAAAGACACAGAAAGAATTGCATCATTTTTTCATGATTATTAGTGAGGACCTATTATATGAAGATAGGTTGAAAAGTGGTGAAGTGGTCCTTTAAGTAGGACGTTAATTTACAAATACAAAGTCTGAAAAGGTTGAGAACCACATTTATAGTTGACTGGGGTCCCCCAGGGTTCTATACTAGATGCTCTAACAGTGGTTCTCAAACATTTTCATGTTAAGGACCCCCAAACTGATATTATATATTTGGCTGCAAACTTACATCTAAAAATAAGGACCACCATAAGAGAGAGAGAGAGAGAGAGAGAGAGAGAAACAAGATTATAAATTTATATATTTTTTCTATAAATCACATTTTCTGGTGACCCACGGGAACCCTCTCAATGAGCCCTAGGGGTCCCCGGACCCCACTTTTAGAACCTCTGCACTAGCGCATGTCCCTCTTCACTGTGAAAATAGCTGATCTACAAGCTCACAGTACATGGTGTCGTGGACGCGCTGTGAGCTTGTAGATCTACTATGTTTGGCAGAATGTTGGTCCCCAGAATAGGGTCACTGGTTGGAGTTGTTCTAAATGAATAACATGCTAAAGAAAACAATAAAATGTTTGTATAATTTTCACTGTACTACTTACTACTACTTACTACTAATGTACTTAGTTACTTTCCACCACTGAGTAACAGTAACTACAGTTTTAAAATAATCATAGTGGAGTAAAAGTACAATATTTGCCTCTGAGATGTAGTGGAGTAGAAGTACAAGTACTGACAAAGGGGAAATACTCCAGTAAAGCAAAACATTCCTCAACTTTGTACTTAAGTACAGTATTTGAGTACATGTACTTACTTTCCACCACTGCTTGTAGTGGAGTAAAAGTACACATTTTGGCTCCGAGATGTAGTGGAGTAGAAGTACAAGTATTGCAAATTGGAGACACTCCAGTAAAGTACAAATACCTCATAATTGTACTTAAGTAAATGTACTTAGTTACTTTCCACCACTGACTACAAGTATTTGAAGACTTTAGTTACTTTGTAGATTTGGATTATTATTACAAAACTTGCATTAACCCCTTCAGCAATATACATTGTGCCTTCTTTGAACATAGCAGATCTACAAGCTATGTGAGCTTGTAGATCTGCTATTTTCAAATGCATTTTTATACTTTCGGAAACCTGTGAAATGGGACACTCTGCAAAACAGGTACTTTTTTTACTTTCCGTAATTAAGTACATTCAAATACTTTTTGTACTTTTACTCAAATACATTTTGAATCCCGGACTTTACTTTTTGGAGTATTTTCTTACAACGTGGTATTTTTTACTTAAGTATAAAATGTGAGTACTTCTTCCACCGCTGGCAGCGCAACGCTGAGCTGCAGTTTCATCAATGGAGTGAAAACACTCATTTTTCACAGATTGCGAGCGCTGTAGATGAACATGAGTAATTAGTCCATGTTCCAGGGTCAGTATAGTGATAGTAGGATGCACAGTACCAGGCTCCATGGTTAACAGGATATCCACTGTCCCAGTACCTGCACAATAAACACAATGTATTGACCCACATCCACTCAGTCACTCACATACAGTACCAGTACCTGCACAATAAACATAATGTATTGACCCACATCCGCTCAGTCACTCGCATACAGTACCAGTACCTGCACAAAAAACACAATGTATTGACCCACATCCGCTCAGTCACTCGCATACAGTACCAGTACCTGCACAATAAACACAATGTATTGACCCACATCCGCTCAGTCACTCACATACAGTACCAGTACCTGTACAATAAACACAATGTATTGACCCACATCCGCTCAGTCACTCACATACAGTACCAGTACCTGCACAATAAACACAATGTATTGACCCACATCCACTCAGTCACTCACATACAGTACCAGTACCTGCACAATAAACACAATGTATTGACCCACATCCGCTCAGTCACTCACATACAGTACCAGTACCTGCACAATAAACACAATGTATTGACCCACATCCACTCAGTCACTCACATACAGTACCAGTACCTGCACAATAAACACAATGTATTGACCCACATCCGCTCAGTCACTCACATACAGTACCAGTACCTGCACAATAAACACAATGTATTGACCCACATCCGCTCAGTCACTCACATACAGTACCAGTACCTGCACAATAAACACAATGTATTGACCCACATCCGCTCAGTCACTCACATACAGTACCAGTACCTGCACAATAAACACAATGTATTGACCCACATCCGCTCAGTCACTCACATACAGTACCAGTACCTGCACAATAAACACAATGTATTGACCCACATCCGCTCAGTCACTCACATACAGTACCAGTACCTGCACAATAAACACAATGTATTGACCCACATCCGCTCAGTCACTCACATACAGTACCAGTACCTGCACAATAAACACAATGGTCCTCATTCACAACGGCGTTTACGCTCATAAAGTGACGTTACGTGAGCGGAGCGTGAGCGGACAGGCATTTACGTGGATTCCCACATTACGTGGGAATTCATGAACTTGAACGTGAACTTGACGGTGACGTGGGTTGGTCGGAAATTCCGCTGAAAGCTGCGCCACCTCTCATGGTCGTGTACGGCTTGCGTAGATTTATTAAGAAGGCTTTAGTCTTCATGCTGAATCAATTAAAAGTCCCCAAATCTCAGATAAAATATGTAGGCATGTGTCCCCAACATTGGTCGCACATAAAAAAAATATAGCCTATATAAAAGCCAAGTATCACTTGTATGCCTAAATGCATGCATTCTAGAGGCAGGTTAGCCTAGAGTGCCATACAGAAACTGCCCCTGCAAGCCCGACACCTTTTTTATTTATTTATTAGGATATTTCTAGCATGCGCGATTGCGCTGCTCACTTGACAGCTTTCTACTGCTGTGAGCTTGTAGATCGGCTCTCGCAGTCTCGCGGACTCGCGCTGCATGTTAAAAAACAAACTCACAATTATAATAAGAACATACACTTATCTGCATTCTGCACTGTACGAATCCAACGTTGTTTAGTGTAGTAATGTCTGCAGTATAGGCCTATTTAAATTGTTTCGTTATGGAGCTCCTTTGAGTCAGTCTGACTGTCGGTGCGTGTGTGTGTGTGTGTGGGGGGGGATTAGCCCTATATAAAAAATAGAAGACCACATTAGCCTATTTGAATGAATGGCATCAGCGTGTTTGAAAGTCGGCCAGTCATATCATAGTTTTAAGCCAGCTCACCTCCACTCGCGCTTGTTCACAAACATGACGGACAGACAGACAAGAAAGGCTGTTGATGATGATTATTATTACCACTGTAACTCGCTGATCAGCATGTTGACAGAGACTCAGCCAATTAAAGTTTCACGTAGGCCTAAATGCATTTGCTGCAAGCACCTATCTGCCTCCATTTGCGTCGTGGTATTAATTTATAATATGTATATTGATCACATGCGGACGCCACACAGAATAGCCAACTCTTACCTGCAGCTGAGGAAACATACAACGTAGTTGGGTCGGATGAAATATAGCCTTAAGTCCAAATCCCACAAGAAAAAAAAGAAAGAAAATATGTCCTGTGTCCATGCATGTCCGGATATATTTGCTTTCCAAATCCGACAGTGCAGGGCAGGGAATCAATCACCGCAGTAGACTAATCAATAGGGCCTTTTATCATTGCCGAGTTTTAATATAGCATTTGGTTGTGTGGTGAACAATACAAATTAACTTCTTTCTCATTATGTGAAAGTAACTGTAACATCAGTTAACTTATTAACGTTCTGACATTTAACAAGGAGTGAAGCAATGCGTGCCAAGTTGGCAAGTTTCGTTTATAATTATATACAAAACTTGCGCTGTTTGCTTGAAGATCTGTCCATGCAGAGACCCGCCTGTCAAAATTAACTGCTCTACAAGCTCATCGCGGCTGTTGTATATAATTTAAAGCCTGGTGCAGGCTATGATGACGTATTTCGATATTTCCTGTTGCCTTATATGGTGTGGGATGGGCGTTCTAACCAGGCGACACCAGGCGAATCGCTTGGGAAAAATGCGGAAAGGCTACACTCTGCGATCCGCACAAATGAAGTGATTACACCATCTTCCCTGAATACGACGGGAGCAAATCGCAGCGTGATCGGACAGAGAAATACGATGATATTTAGTATCTGTTTACGCATACGTTACACTGCGGTGTATTTCTCCTTTGTGAATGAGGACCAATGTATTGACCCACATCCGCTCAGTCACTCACATACAGTACCAGTACCTGCACAATAAACACAATGTATTGACCCACATCCACTCAGTCACTCACATACAGTACCAGTACCTGCACAATAAACACAATGTATTGACCCACATCCACTCAGTCACTCACATACAGTACCAGTACCTGCACAATAAACACAATGTATTGACCCACATCCACTCAGTCACTCACATACAGTACCAGTACCTGCACAATAAACACAATGTATTGAACTACTTACAGTGACTTTGATAGAATTACAATATAAAAACATGTAAAATGTCTCACGTTGTTGTCAGTGGTGTTCCATCCACCCACGTCCATCTGCCTCCGCTCCTCGTCAGACCAATCCATGAATCCCAGTAACCCTCAGTCCTCCATCCTCTGATGAATGCCTGATCATTTGTACATGATTGAATCATCATTCATTTGATCCAATACATTCACTTCTTCACTTTAATCATGGAAGTAGATCACATGCAACTATGTGGACGCACGCACGCACGCACGCACGCATGCACGCACAAGCACACAAACATACATGCACATACACATACACATACATGGACAGACACACACACACACACACACACACACACACACACACACACACACACACACACACACACACACACCCACAGTGGTGAAAAAATACTCAAATGTTTTACTTAGGTACAAGTACTAATACTGCAGGGTAGATTTACTCTGTTAGAAGTAGAAGTCCCGTGAGCTTGTAGATCTATGTATTCAAAATGTACTCAAGTAAAAGTACAAAAGTATCGGCATCAAAATGTCCTTTAAGTACTAAAAGTAAAAGTAAGTAGTAAAAGTAAAAGTATGAGTCGCATCGCGACGCGTTGTGGGCTTATAGATCTATTCTCACTATGCGTCGCATCAGGACACGTTGTGAGCTTGTAGGTCTGCTATTTTTGATTGTAGGTCTGCTATTTTTCAAAAATAGCAGACTTGTAGGTCTGCTATTTTAGACAGACAGACAGTGGCCCCCAAAAATAGCAGACCTACAAGCTCATAGCGCGGCACTGAGTGCCGCGCTATGAGCTTGTAGGTCTGCTATTTTAGACAGACAGACAGACAGACAGACAAACAGTGGCCCCCAAAAATAGCAGACCTACAAGTGGCACTGAGTGCCGCGCTGTGAACTTGTAGGTCTGCTATTTTTGGGGGCCACTGTGTCTGTCTGTCTGTCTGTCTGTCTGTCTGTCTGTCTAAAATAGCAGACCTACAAGCTCATAGCAGACCTACAAGCTCATAGCGCGGAACCGAGTGCCGTGCTATGAGCTTGTAGGTCTGCTATGAGCTTGTAGGTCTGCTATTTTTCAAAAATAGCAGACCTACAAGTTCACAGCGCGGCACTCAGTGCCACTTGTAGGTCTGCTATTTTTGGGGGCCACTGTCTGTCTGTCTGTCTGTCTGTCTGTCTGTCTAAAATAGCAGACCTACAAGCTCATAGCGCGGCACTCGGTGCCGCGCTATGAGCTTGTAGGTCTGCTATTTTTGGGGGCCACTGTCTGTCACACACACACACACACACACACACACACACACACACACACACACACACACACACACACACACACAGTGGTGAAAAAATACTCAAATGTTTTACTTAGGTACAAGTACTAATACTGCAGGGTAGATGTACTCTGTTAGGTCTGCTATTCAGATAGCAGACCTACAAGCTCATAGCGCGGCACCGAGTGCCGCGCCATGAACTTGTAGCTCTGCTATTTTTGGGGGCCACTGTCTGTCTGTCTGTCTGTCTGTCTGTCTAAAATAGCAGACCTACAAGCTCATAGCGCGGCACTCGTTGCCGCGCTATGAGCTTATCACCATCCACCTTCCACCCGCCCACCTGGTCACCGTGAGCCTATCACCATCCACCTTCCACCCGTCCACCTGGTCACCGTGAGCCTATCATCATCCACCTTCCACCTGCCCACCTGGTCACCGTGAGCCTATCACCATCCACCTTCCACCTGCCCACCTGGTCACCGTGAGCCTATCACCATCCACCTTCCACCCGCCCACCTGGTCACCGTGAGCCTATCACCATCCACCTTCCACCCACCCACCTCGTCACTGTGAGCCTTTCGTCAAGCGGAGGGCCGGCCTGTGGAAGCCTATTTAAGCGCAGCTGTGACTTGAGCTCATTGGCATTGTGGCTCAGTTTGTCATACTGAGAACACTCTGTCCAGGGAGCTGTGAAGCTATATTGTATAAAAAGCCAACACTAGGGACTCTCTAGCCTTGACGACCTTACAAAGGCTCAACTTATGTAACTTAAATAGCATTTTATGTAGACATAGTCTATAGTGTATATGCATAGTTTCATTATATATATATTCTACTGTTAGACAGACGTTTTTTTTATGTATTTGATGTAATACCATGTGATGTTCTTGCTTACTGTAAATCGTTCTGTGTCTGATAAATGCTTAAATTGTATGTTTGTAATAATAATCAAAACATACAAAGTAACTACAGTTCAGAAATAATTGTAGTGGAGTAAAAGTAAAAATGTTGCCTCTGAGATGTGGTGAAGTGGAAGTAGGCGCGCGCACACACACACACACACACGCACACGCACACGCACACGCACACGCACACACACACACAAACCTGTTCTGCTGGACTGTTAATGACCACCAGATCAGCTCCTTTACTCTGACAGTAATCTCTAGCTTTCTTCCATGATTTCTCTTCAGTAGTTCTGTAGTAACATCCGTCTCCAAACGTCTTCCATCCACCGGGACACGACTTGACTAAAAACATCAAACAGGAGATTTTACTGATGGATTTTCAATGTACTGATAATCAATTCTAACACACAGTTGTACTAATAATAGTATTCAGAGATGTAGTGGAGTGGAGGGTAAAACTATGACTTTATTACATCAATGGTGTTTTCTACAACACATGTTTACTCAAAGTACAATAAGGTATTTGTACTTCAGTTAAAGGACCACTTCGCCACTTTTCTTCATAATTATAATAATTTTCTACTCAGTCTGTGTCATAGGAGGGCTGTGGACAGTTCAGCAACCCGTCCACCAGTGACATCATCAATAGGCAGATTTTCATTTTCTAAACAAGATTAAAACGATGGCATTGCAACTTTTCAGAAATAGAAAGCCTGCCGTTTCTATTAGCTTGGATTGGTGGATGGTCAACGAGAGAGAGAGAGAGAGAGAGAGAGAGATAGACAGAGATAGACAGAGAGAGAGAGACAGACAGAGAGAGAGAGAGAGAGAGAGAGAGAGAGAGAGGGGGGGGGGTCAGAGAGAGGGGTCAGAGAGAGAGAGAGAGAGAGAGAAAGAGAGAGACAGAGAGAGAGAGGGGGGGGGTCAGAGAGAGAGAGAGACAGAGAGACCTTTGACCTTTAAAAGCACCTTTATTAAAACTCTGCAGTACATACAAAAATGTCACTTCAAAAATGCAGTTAGCTCATATGAAAAGACTAAATATAAATAACATCTCTTATTTATTTTTTTTCAAAAGGAAAAGCACAATTCCCCGTCCTGTACCACACAGCACGTCTCTCTGTGCCCAAAAAAGGCTAAAAGCCTCCAAGTTGTCCACTAGTTTGTGGTAGGCAAACTCCACCCTAAGGCGTGCTGCCACCAGTCCTTCGAGCACCTGTACTGGGTCTGTGTTCCCAGTCCCCTCTGTTTTGTTCTTCCGAGTCAGCCATATAGACATTTTTGCTGTGCCAGAAATAAAATTAATCATGTTGTGTGCAACCTTTTTCCGGGAAGAATATTTTGGCCCAAATACAAACAATTCATTAAAGAAAACTTCCCCCAGCCCTTGAAACCAATGAGTCAACCTGTTCAATAAGTCCCTCAGCCTTGAACACTGAATAAAAAGATGTGCCACTGTTTCAGACTGTGAACAAAACAGGCATCCCTCCCCAATGCTAGGATCCAGGTGTGCCTTGTGTCTGTTTGTAGCTATAGCACCATGCACAATCCTCCACTGAAGGTCGCCAGCCCTTTTCTCAATGGGAGGCTTGTACAGGGACCGCCAGCAGCCTTTCGGGCCATCGCCCTGGCCCAACAACTCAGTCCACCTCGATGCCCTCATTCCTGCCAAGGAGCGTAGGTGTGACACCTTTACCAAGGTGTAGTAGGCCGCCTTCTTCCCTAAGTCCTTGAACACTCCAATTTGCGGGGTTGTGAACGAGAGGAAATCATCCACCCCTTCCTGCCACTCCCCTGACGCAGCAGCAACAACCAGGGGTGGGAAACGATATTCAGTTCCTTCAGCCCACTGCTCTAAATGAGTACGGTCCTGAACAAACGTTCTCAGTGGTGCTGGTAGGGAGGCGCAAACCTCCTCTACTTCTCTGGACAGCAGTCTGGATGACCTGATGTTCGCCATTTGCCCCAAGGTCTCAAAAGACGTTGCCGTCATTCCAATCAGGTGTCCAACTTTCACACAGCCAGCCTCTCTCAGGGAAGACCGCAGGCTGGCTGAGGACAGAGTCTGTGTCTCTACCAAGGTGTTGTAGAACAACGGTTCTTCAAAGATCCACATCCCTGCTGGCTCCGCAACATCTCTGGTGGTTTCAAACACCTGCCATGCCTGCAGGACTGTACTGTAGAAAGGGGTAATCCCAGTGAGGTCGACTTCCTCCAGCTTGCAGAGGAACAACTGCTTGCTGTATCCAAGGCGACCAGCTCTCTTCAGGATCAGCTGTGCTGTGTCCAACCATTTATGCCCACAGTCATACAGTAGCCTCTGCGCTGTTTTAAGCCTATAGGCCATGATTCTGGAAGCAATGTCGATAAGGCCTTGTCCCCCTTCATGCACTGGCAAATATAAGGCAGCCGCTCTTATCCAGTGTTGGCCAGTCCAGAAAAAATCCACCAGGATCCGCTGTATATCCCGCACCATGCTCCCAGGTGGGGGCAGGACACTTAACCGGTGCCAGAGCATCGAGGCGACCAAGTTGTTTACAACCAAAGCTCTGCCCCTATATGACAGCTGTGGTAGCAACCATTTCCATTTAGACAACCTGGCACACACCTTCTCCACTAGACCCTCCCAATTGTTGTTCTTAAACTCATCTGTCCCCAGAAAAACTCAAAATAATTTCATCCCCCCTCTTCCCCATTAAAGACCTCCCGGCAGACTGGGAGCTGTGCTTGCTGTCCATGTTCCCACCAGTAGGGCTTCACTTTTACCCCAGTTTACCTTAGCTGAGGCAGCCTTCCCATATAGCTCTAAACTTGAGACTAAGTGCTGAATGTCTTCCTGGTTTTTAACAAAAATTGTGACATCATCTGCATAAGCAGACACAGATATAGGAGGGCTATGTTGTACACCCGGGAGGCAGAGCCCAGATAACTTACTCCGCAGTCTACACAAAAGAGGTTCGATAGAGAGACTGTAGAGCATACCGGAGAGTGGACAGCCCTGTTTTATACCTCGTTTTATCTGTATTGGCCTACTAAGCCCTCCTCTTACCTTCACCATACATGAAGTTTCACTGTACAAAAGTTTCACCCATGACACGAAACCTTGCCCAAACCCAAAAGCCCTTAAGGTGGAAAACAAAAAATCATGGTGTACCATGTCGAAAGCCTTTTGCTGGTCAATAGATATCACCCCAATATCAATCTCCTGTAAGTTACAGATGTCTAAAGCATCTCTAACGAGAAAGAGATTGTCTGTAATTGTTCTTCCTGGAATACAGTAGGTCTGGTCCATGTGTACAAGTAGCTCCATATAGTCTTTAAGTCTGTTCGACAAGGCCTTGGATAGTATCTTATAGTCTGTGCAAAGTAGTGCAACAGGTCTCCAGTTCTTTAGTAGCGCCAGGTCTCCTTTTTTTGGCAAGAGTGAGAGAGACAGAGAGAGGGGGGGGGGGGTCAGAGAGGGGTCAGAGAGAGAGAGAGACAGACAGAGACAGAGACAGAGAGAGAGAGAGACAGAGAGAGAGAGAGAGAGGGGGGGGGGGTCAGAGAGAGGGGTCAGAGAGAGAGAGAGAGAGAGACAGAGAGAGAGAGGGGGGGGGGGGGGTGGGTCAGAGAGAGGGGTCAGAGAGAGAGAGAGAGAGAGAGAGAGAGAGAGAGAGAGAGAGAGATTGAGAGACAAAGAGAAAGAGAGAAGAGAAAGAGAGAGAGAGAGACAGAGAGAGAGACAGAGAGAGAGACAGAGACAGAGATAGAAACAGAGACAGAGACAGAGACAGAGAGAGAGAGAGAGAGAGAGAGAGAGAGAGAGAGAGGGGGGGGGGGGGTCAGAGAGAGAGAGAGAGAGAGAGAGGGGGGGGGGGGGGTCAGAGAGAGGGGGGTCAGAGAGAGAGAGAGAGATAGAGAGAGACAGAGAGAGAGAGAGAGAGAGAGAGAGGGGGGGGGTCATAGAGAGGGGTCAGAGAGAGAGAGAGAGGGGGGGGGGGGTCAGAGAGAGAGCGAGACAGAGAGACGTCCTGTGTCTCGCACATGTCAAAATTAATTGTAATAAAAAACAAATTATGTAGCCTACATGTATCGGGTCTGGATCATATCTTGGTGAAGTCTTGCAGTGTGTGATGCCTTGTCGGCGATCAATCGTTTAGTGTGAAAGCCACCAAGATATTATAATGACAGCCGATTTTTTTTTTTAAAAGACTCTTGTAGTGTGAAATACATAACAATCTGATGACTCCCAGACAACTTTACCTGGTGTGACGGACGGACGGACTGATTGAAATGCTTGCAAATACTTACTTGGCCAAGAAGAAAATAAACTTTCTAAGAATCCAACTTTACCAGCAGGTTAATCTCTCACAGATTAATCTGTCAGCACCAGGGACGGATTAGCCCGTCAAAGGCCCCTGGGCCGATCATTTTTGAGGGCCCCCCCCTGCGCGAAATTGATCAGGTTTTTATTATCGTTTTGACTTAAAATGAACACAATCAACGGCCAGTACAACGGGCCGGCCGGCTGCCCATCAGAACACAATAGAATAGGCATATAGGTCCTATATAACACATTTGCAGGAGCAATTTGCACAGCGCACAGATGAGAACACAAAATACAGTGCGCGACTGTGCACCGGTGCGCGATAAGGCAAGCAGCATGCTTGATCATGTGCGGGTCAAGAAAGCACCTGTAGACATTTTATCGTACAGGATTTACATAAGGTAATAATGCACCGTAAGAATAATGCACCATACGCCACAGTAAAAATAACCAAGGTTGCAAACTTGCAAAGTAGGATATTACCACCACACACTATCAATTGATATAAAGAAGCACTCTCTGCCAACTGCTTATTACAATAAAGACAAGCAAATATGCTACAGTGCTACTGCCTCTCTACTAAATTAATCACCGTCAAGATACAAGAAGCACAGCACAGTGCCACATGCCAAACTGGTATTATTACAATAAATAAAAGCAAATAGGCCCTAACGCCTATGCTAAATTAATTAACTTCAGATACAAGAAGCACAGTGCCACGCGCTGCGCCAAACTTATTACAATAAAAAAGCAAATAGGCCTCTAAATAGGCCTAATAGGCCCTGTTGCGAAGGCTTTCACTTAGAGTTCCATATATGGGATAACCCATAGTCCCATATATGGAGACAACAGCGCTATCCAGCGCTGACATCAGATTAATGTAGAAACTCCAAAGATGGATATACACAGTGGTGACATCATCGTAACACTAGACTTGCACAGAATAAAAGGCGGCTCCCATGGCTTCTAAAGCTGAGATTCCAGGCAACGCACGCGGTATTTCCAACAGGTCAACATATACGAATCAAGGTATCTGGCTTTACAACCCATATACCTTGAATGGCTTGTATTACCTTGGGTACGAGTCTTCTAGATGAGACAGAATAACTGGCTAATGGCTAAGCAACTCGTAGAGCATTGAAGTAGAGGTTTCCACATCGCGGTTAAGTTCGTATCGAACACCACTGTAGTGGGTCCTAACGAAATAATCAGCACTGGTTCGAGCTATTTTACAGGCCCTAAAGCCTATATGCTAAATTAATTACCACCAGATTATACAACAAGCACAGTGCCACGCGCTGCGCCAAACTTATTATAATAAAGAAAAGCAAATAGGAATCTAAATAGGCCTATTAGGCCCTAAAGCCTATGCAAAATTAATTACCACCACCAGATACTTATTATTATTACAATAAAGAAAAGCAAACTGCCTCTCTGCTGTACAGTAACGTGTGTCACAAATCCTCAAACAAAATGTACAAAAATAAATACATTGATTGTGCGCAGATCTGAGTTTATTTATTTTTCACAAATCCTCAAACAAAAAGCAATCTAGACTGTGCCAAAACAGAGCCATGCCCTTTTGGCTTTCATACCAACAAAACAACCACAGCTATGTGACAGGCAAATTGCAATGAAACACATGTATGAGAATACACAATCCACACTCAAATAGGCAAAACCAGCATAGAGAAATAAACATGTGTACTACCTTTATAGGAGTCTCTTTCTCGACTTCCGACCCGAAAATTCATCCACTAGTCCATTAAAATCCAATGTTCTGACGACTTCAGATTCAATAGCCAGAAGTGAAAGCGGGTTTAGTCGTTGCTGTGTCATCCTCATCCTCAGTTCGTTCTTAATTCTGGCCAATTTGGAGAATGAGCGGTCTCCCTCACAGTAGTGACACTACTACACTAGTAGTAGTGTCAGGAAAAGTCGGAGTGCAATATAAACATTCGGGAATGCTGTTTCCAAATTATTTTTTACAATCCAACATTATTTGAAGCATTTTACTTGGGCTCTTGTCCTCTTCTCCTGTCATAAATGATCTGTACTGTATCAGTTCATTTGCCACCTTCATGTCATCCTCTGTGTGCAAATCCTGTGGATATGCCTCTAAGAGCGTCTTAGATTTTGAAATTATGTCTCTGGGCTCTTTTGCAAAAAGAGCACCAAATAGCTCAGTCAACTCTGTGTAGGAGGTTGAACGATCGTTTAGACAGGACACTAGTTTGTCAATTATAATATTGAATGTTTCTATACGAAACTTCTCCTTTCCAGAAAGTACCACATCTGGCTCTGCGCTTTCATCGAACATGGTTTTGTGTCTCTTTGCGCGCTGGGTGTCATGTTTGTAGGACTGCGAGACACCAACAACCTGCTTTGCTTTCTCTTCAAATACATCAAACAGGTCTCGTTGTGCTGCCACAAAATCGTGCAGCAGTGCCGAGGCTGTGGCTATGTGAATGTCATGCCTCTGTAACTGCACACTTGTGTATTGAAACCTCTCCAATATTGTGTCCCAAAAATAGGCCATGAATGCCATCTCCAATGTGTTCAGTTTGGCACAGAGTGCAGAGGCCTCGTGTTGCACGATTCTCATCCATATCTTTGGAGATGCTTTTAAATGCCTCTTTCAACTGTGCGTAATGCATCCACAGTGCCTTTCTGGAGTCTGCCCGTGCGCTCCACCTCGTAGACGATAATGATTTCAGTGTCAGCTTGACATTTGTGTCACGGAAAACCCTCCCCCATCTGTGTGTGGACAATGAACAAAATGTATACAGCGATTGTACCAGATCAAAAAAATGTCCAACTTCTGGGCTGCTGTTTTCTACAGTGTTGACACCAACTAAATTTAAAGAATGTGCTGCACACGGTACAAAATGGATCAATGGGTTTTTACGTTTAAGGTGAGCCTGCACTCCATTGTACTTTCCAGACATGTTGCTTGCATTGTCATACGACTGGCCCCTACAGTTAGACAGGTCCAGTCCCAGACTCTCCACCATAGCAACAACAACATTAGCCAAGCTCTCCTATGCTCAACTATGAGTCCATTTTTGTTTACAAATCTGAAAATGAAGGTCAATTGATCCACGTGAGCGAGGTCTGGGGTTGAATCAACAATTACAGAAAAGTACTTGGCGTCTTTAATTTCATCGGCGATTTCTTGTTTTGTTCTCTCTCCCATTAGCTGTATAAACTCATCGCAGATCGTGGATGATAAATATGAAACCGTGCCTTTTCCTTTACCTCCATACTTTTTGATGTGTTCACTTAAGAATGGGTCAAAGTCTGCCATAACCTCCAGGAAACCCAGATCATTTCCATTATGAGGTGAGCCTAGAAGCTCATCATCCCCCCTGAATGCAAGCCCCCTCAACCCCAAAAACTTGATCACAGCCACAACTCGTCTTAATACCTGCCTCCAATACTGCCTTTCTCCATCGATTTGATTGACAAGCTTTGTGTCAATTCTACCCGCGGCCTCGGAGCGCTGGTGTAATGACAACATGCACTCTCTATGCTCTGTGCTTCCCTCGTGATCCTTAATGCACTTTGAATGTTTCCAGTCATCAAAACCAGCAGCAAAATGATTGGGCTTTTTTTTAAATATTTTGCAAGCAAAACAATAAACGCAGCCCGTCGATGGGGAATAAATTAACCAGTGTCTAGACACAGCTTGTCCATTCGGCAAAGAACAACTCAGTAGCCCATTCGTAAAACTCCTACAAACACCCTCCCCGTCATCACGTCCTCTCATTGAAGCTGGATATTTATCGCTTCTGTTTTGGAATGGAACGGCTCCTCTTAAAACAAGAATGGACTTGGCTTTGTCATTTATATTAATCGGCCACAATGCAGGGTCAGTGACGGTCTCACACCAGGAATCCGGATCATCATGGTCCTGCTGCTCTTCTTCATCCCAGTCCATGTCCACTTGTTGCGGGTCCAATCCACCTGGTTGGTTACTAGCCTGGGGCACTGGTGCTGTTGGCTCGGGGGCAGCAGCAGCAGCTCCGCCCAGCTCCGCCGCCTGGAGCCCCACCACTGAAAGTTGTAATTCTTCCTCATTTTCGGATGTTAAAATGGTGATATCCTCTTCTTCTTCAGGGCCAGGCTCGTCTTCTTCCTGCTCAGACTCTGAGGGATCCTCTGAGGACGAGGAGTTTTGCTTTTGGCCGCTAACATTTTCCACAACTTCAGTTTCACCACTTGCTGCCTCGCCCTGGTTGACGTTAGCATTAGCATCAGTGCTAGTCCCAGCAGCAGCAGCATCACCTGTCTCGTCGCTGTCTGCGTCTTCATGTGGTGGTTTAAGAAAGAAGTTTGAAATCAATGGAACCTTTTTCAGTAATTTAGCCGTCTTCGCATCCTTAATCTTCTTTGCTTTCCTCTTGAAAGAACCGCTCGCCGGCATATTGTCTGTCTCAAATCTCACAAAACAAAATTGCCAGATATCAGTAGCCCACACAATGTCACGTTGATGCGTTGACGTAAACAAACCAAATTGAAAAACGCCCGCCTCAATCAGTCACAAATCTGATTGGACAAAACACAGGATGTAGGGGTCACATGAGGACAGGTAGTGTTAGTGTAGACGGTAGTACTAGGTAGCAGGCAGGTATATCAAAATAAAATCACCTTAGTATGTCAAGCTTAACAGCTTGATTTTGAGATTCTACTGCATTAATGATAACAAATAATTTTCATTTAATTTCACTAAAGGCCCAAGGCCAATAAGGGAAATACAAAATATGTAATTTTCTCAACAATTATGACATGATTTATTTAAAGTCAAGTGATAGCCTATACAGTTTTTGGTGCTGCACAAAACAAATCACAATATTTAATTATTCATAATATATTTGAGCATTTTGAGGCAACAACATATTAATATTTTGCAGGGGACCCTGCGCTGCGTTTGAGGCTCCCCTGTGGCCCCTCCTCAATGGGACCTCTCAAAGTGGGCCCCTTGAGGACCACTGCTTCACAGTACGGTGGAGCAGTGGTCCACAAAGGGCCCACTTTGACGCCCAGCCTGTAGGGCCCCAGCCGCCAGGAGCCTGCGTTGCGTTTGAGGCTCAGACCGAGCGAGAATACAGAGCAGAGGAGGGGTCCACACACATTTGAAATTGGTCCTCAAAGGGCCCACTTTAAGGGGTCCCCAGTAGGGGACCTCCAGCCTGGGGGGTGGCTGAGGCCGGGTCCAGGGGCCCTTGTCAGGGCCTCAAACCCAGTACTGCGTGACGCGGTCCAGTTTCCCGCGAAGGGCCCCTGAGAGCCAAGGGCCCCTGGGCCGCGGCCCAACTGGCCCAATGGCTAATTTGTCCCTGGTCAGCACCACTGCCCTAAACATATAATAATAAACACAGAAGCACCCAGGAGGAAGTGGACTAAGAAAAGGGAGGAGACAAACTCAGTTCCTGTTTTAAAAAAAAACACACGTGTGAAGAGAGGGGCGCTCTTGTCGTAGTACATCATCCAATAAAAAAATGAATATACTTCTTCATGAATTAATTTGTCAACTTATCAACAACTCATCTTTTCACCATGATCATGTAAGATGACAACTGAATTTATGTGAAATTGCTCGTCCACATATGATGTAAATTCTCCATTCATTGTCAAATACATTATGTTTGTGTTAGACTAAATAGCCTATTTGCTCGTCTACATATGGCGTACATTCTCCTTTCATTGTTGTCAATAGCATTTAATGTTTGTGTTGCCACAAAAGGCCAATTTGGTCAAATGTAAATTATCCTTTCATTGTCAATGGCTAAAGTGACACGAGTTAAGGACAAAAAGCTGTATATAGGAGGGGCTAGTGCCCCTCAAAATCACACCTGTGTGAAGTAAGGGGCATTATTATCATCGTAGATCATCATGGCGTAAAATACACACTATGCCTATATTTATATTATTATTATATTATTATTTATACTATGCCTATAGACACTAAATTCTCCATTGTCAATAGGAATGTAATGTTTGTGTAGGACGAAAATAGACACTATGCCTATTTGCTCAGACACTATGACGTTACATTCTGCATTCATTGTCAATGGGAATTTAATGTTTGTGTAGGACAAAGTTTGTGAAAAAACACTAAAAGCTGGATATCCCCTCAAAATAAGTGTTACTGAAATGGGTTCCCAGATTGCCAGAATGTAAACATTGACATGGCCAACATTCACACGAGAGTTGTGACTTACGTGTTTCCACTTTGGCAATAACAGGAACACTCTTCTTATTGTCGAGGACGGCATAGACGAATATCAGGTACTCAATGCCACGCTTCAGCCCCGGAATAGTGGCTAACTTCTGGTCGCCAGGCACACGCATGTCCAGCTCCAGCCCTCCGAGGGCCGTGGGAACGTAGGTGATTAGGTACTCTGTCACTGTCCTCTCATTGGCCCAGGACAGCTCCACGCTCTCTGAGGTGACCTCCACTACTGTCAGGTCTGTGGGTGGTGAGACTGTTGGAGAAGGTTGGACATTAGGGGATATACATATATATTAATGTTGGGCCGTTATCGGCATTAACGTGCTGCGTTAACGCGAGACTCTTATCGCGCGATAAAAAAAAATATCGCCGTTAATCTATTCTCAAAGTTGGGTCTGAGCTGGGTCTGCATAGAGCGAGCAAGCTATGAATTTCACTTTGATAGTTTTACCTGGCCGAATTACTCTGGGAGGGGGGATGTAACAAGTCCTAACCTAACAGGGACAAGGTGAAATTAATTACTCTGGGAGGGGGGCGGTAACGAGTCCTAACCTAACAGGGACACGGGTGAAATGAATTAACAGTGCGGCGTGCCACATCAAACGTAAGCATGGAGGACGCTGTTAACCCGGGTTTGCTCCAGGGCAAATTTATTTTCAAGACGCTTCCCAATGGAAACCTCGACAGGAACAAGGTGATTTGCACCCTGTGCAAAGCAGAAATGGCTTACTGTAGGAGTACTTTGAGTCTGAAGTATCACCTAGCGCACAAGCACAGCGAAGCTGCGGGGCCAAGCACTCATATGGCTCCGGGAAAACCAACCATTGTAATGGAACTTCGGGATGGTGGTTTTGATGGTGTACTGGCCAAGTGTCGAAAAGTGGTCGGACATTTCAAACACAGTCCGGCCAACTCAGACGAGCTGAATGCCCAGCAAGCATCCCTTGAACAAGACCAGGAGTCACTCGTGCAAGACGTTCCAACACGCTGGAATTCAACCCTAGCTATGATCGAGCGTTTGAGGCGCAACAGAGACGCAGGCACGCAACGCTGGCTCAGCAGACCCACAAGCTGGCCCTCCCAACAAATGCTGAATATGAGAAGTTGGCAAAGCTGGAGAAACTGCTGGAGCCATGCAAGTAAGTGTGTGTGTGTGTGTGTGTGTGTGTGTGTGTGTGTGTGTGTGTGTGTGTGTGTGTGTGTGTGTGTGTGTGTGTTGTGATGTGCTGTGCTCTGTGTGTGTGTGGCTGTGCTGTAGCCTGGCTAATAAGCCAGACTAATATCACACAACACTGTCGCGGTATATCAGTCTGGGCTGGCTCCACTTGGATTTCATTTCCCGGGGAACATTTTTTCTTCGACGCAATTGGTCAGAGCTACTGTCAGTCAAAGGTCTCAAGCATTGAACGTCACTGTACCAAAGCCCGCCTATATTGCATACCGTGTCCCGATTGGTCCGACCTGTTCTCTGCTGTAGGAAAGAGGCGTGCTACTGAGCCTCGCCAGACCGTAATCCGCTGGTAGGCAACTTTTTTTTGCCAACGGCTGATTCGGTCTGGTTTATTAACCAGGCTAGCTGTGCTGTGCTGTGTGCACTGCTCTGTGTGTGTGTGTGTGTGTGTGTGTGTGTGTGTGTGTGTGTGTGTGTGTGTGTGTGTGTGTGTGTGTGTGTGTGTGTGGTGTGCACTGCTCTGTTTGTGTGGCTGTGCTGTGTGTGTGTGTGTGTGGCTGTGCTGATCTGTGCTGTGTGCACTGCTCTGTGTGTGTGTGTGCGCTGTGTTTGGGGCTGTGCTGTGTGTGTGTGTGTGTGTGTGTGTGTGTGTGTGTGTGTGTGTGTGTGTGCACTTCTCTGTTTGTGTGGCTGTGCTGTGTGTGCACTGCTCTGTTTGTGTGGCTGTGCTGTGTGTTTGTGTGTGTGTGTGTGCTCTGTGTGTGTGTGTGTGTGCTATGTGTGTGTGTGTGTGTGTGTGCACTGTCCTCTGTGTGCTATGCTCTCTCTGTGTGTGTGTGTGTGTGTGTGTGTGTGTGTGTGTGTGTGTGTGTGTGTGTGTGTGTGTGTGTGTGTGTGTGTGCGCGCGTGTCCTGCTGTGACATTGTGGCGTCGTTTTTGGTGTCAATTCACCCCTCTTAATGTGTGTGTGTGTGTGTGTGTGTGTAGGTACGTCACTGAGCTCCTTGGTGGGGAAAAATATGTCTCCTGCTCTGTCGTTTTACCTGCCCTGTGTCATCTCCTGCGAGCAATGAAGATCTCCGACGATGATCCTGCCTACATCGTACAGTTTCAAGACTGCCTTCACCAAGGACCTCAACCAGCGGAGGGAGAAAACCAACCTGGAATGGCTGAAGGTATGTGACACTGACCAGAAGATAACTGTATTGTCTGACCATTATAGACTGTTAAGCCAGTCTATAGATGAATGAGTCATGAAGAAATATGGAGGATTTTGAAAGTTACATTTTCATCAATCAATCTTTTTTTTTTTTATTCATCAAAGGTGGCCACTGCTCTGGACCCACGCTTCAAGGATCTCAAATGCCTGCCCAAAGCAGAGAGGGAGCCAGTGTGGAGAAAGCTGAGTGACTTGGTGAAGGCAGAAGAACCTGCTCTGCAGCCGCCCAGGGAGGAGAACCCAGAGCCACCTCAAAAGAAGACAGCCCTACTGCTACTGATGGGATCAGAGTCGGAGTCAGATGACGATACACCAGTAGATAATGTTGTAGAGAGGTACAAGGTAGGGCCCTGTGCCAGTTTAGATCAGTGTCCTCTGAAGTGGTGGTCGGAGCACACTGCTGTGTACGGTAAGATGGCCCCCATTGCCCAGAAGTACTTGGGGACTCCTGCCACAACTGTCCCATGCGAGAGACTGTTCTCTTTAGCAGGCCACCCACATTGTAAAGAAGAAGAGATGTAGCTTGTCACCAGACAATGTGAACAAGCTGGTCTGTCTGAGTGACTGGTGGAAGAAGGAGAGGTAGAAGTTGGACTCAAGCCATGTCACAAAGCTGTGTCAAATTGCCTGTATGGTAAAGTTATTCGTGTTTAAGTGAATAATAAACAATTTATTAAACACACGTACATCTTATTGAACATTATTTTCATTACCAATTATAATAGGGCTCCTGGTCTAATTGGCCACGTGGCCCGTTCAAGGATTTACTTCTGGTCATTATTTAGGTAGCGCACACATATTTTCAATGCCTTCGGCAGAGTTCAAATGAGCCATTTTAATCGCGATTAATCACGATTAACTCCAGGATTGCAGTGCGATTAATCGCGATTAAAAAAATGAATCTATGCCCACCACTAATATATATATATATATATATATATATATGTATGGAAGAGAGTGTCAAACTATTAAAAAAACGTCAATCTTAATGAGTCATCGTATTTTTAAATATATTGTTTTAATTTAACAAAATCTGTATAATATGAGACCCGATTTGGCCATCGCGCAAACTCCAGAGGAGGAGAATTTTTTTTTTAAATGAGTTGCACAGCCAGACTCTTCACATACTAGAGCATGGCTGAAATATGTGTCAGAGCTGAAATTTACATGTAGCTTATGTGGTGTCTCGATGGTAAATCACCGCCCAGGTAAGAATACCCCCGGAGGCCAGCAGAGGCAGAGAGACAGGAGAGGGACATACCAACCACTGGGAGTGGTTTTGGAAGCCAGGTATATCCCCCGTCACCTGTTGGACCAGCTGAGATGCGCGTCACCAGTGTTCGCCCATTAGGGGAGACTGCCAGTACAAAACTGAGTCCTCTCTGCCTCAGAACAGATCACACTCCGGGGGGTGAGGAAGCACGTTACGAGCCTGCTAGGGCGGTGAGTCGAGAACCACTAATTCACCTGTCATTCTATGCCACTATGTGAACTGTCATGCTGACACCTCTGTCTTATTCCCCCCCAGGCTAATACGGAGCGCACGCTACACGCGCATTGGGAGCGCGCCTGTCACTTGTAGCGCAACCACAAAAACCCGAAGGAATACGAAGAGGAGAACCTGAACTGATACGGAGCGGGGAAAAGGAGTGACGGGATCGCTGCCCGAGTACCCCAGCCTTGAGAGAGACCTTGTTCGATCTAATATTTACTGACCGTTTCAGCTATCGGTACTGAACGTCCCCTCTCCCCCGTACAGTCCAGAGACTAGGTCCCGCGACTAACTGGCCAACCGCCCCACCTAGGGGTAGAGACTAAGATCATCATCGCTGGAGAAACCCTATCAGTGTCCCTCTACTTTTCTAAATAAAAACGCCTTGGAATAGGCTATTGTTCCTCTGACTCCTGGGTTTTGTGTGCCAGTCACCACACTTAAACATGTAGCTAGGTGTAATGTTAGAGTCCACAGAAGTGAACCTTTCAAGCCTGTTTTCGGGCATTTTTTGACGCTCGGGGGGTGCCCGACTCAATCGATCTGCTCGGGGCGCGATCGGGATCGACCCGATCAACATCAAGCATGTTTGATATTTGCTCTGCCCCGCTCCGATTATCCTGTAGTGTGTGGTGCTATCAGATTTCAGATTGAAAAGAGTCGGCTAGTGTAAGGCCACCTTTAGCCATATCTCAAACTGGTGGGTCAAACTGAACAAACTGAACAAGAGAGTGTCAAAATATTGAAAAACTCAAACTCAATGTTAAAAAAAATAACAAAAGCTGAAATATTATGATGATTGACGAATAATGTAGTACAGTTATGTGTGTGCCTGTGTGGCACCTTATTTTTATCACAATAAAATATTGGTACTTTTGACATGCAATATCCCTATATGTTCTAGTCTTCAAGTACCCAATAGTTAGATATGTTTGTGTGTGAAATTCCTTGGCATCAGTGAGCCCAGAAATATCATGTGGTGTAGGCAAGAAGGGAATAGTTTGACAGTAATGGAAGTGAAGAATGGTTCTCCAGCAGCCTCTGAGCTCATCTCTAGACAGATTTCACATCAAATGAAATATGGCACCTATAATAAAAGAGGATGGGCGAGTTCCTGTTGATATTATTTTACTATTTCACTAAGACTATTTGTGACCAGATTTGACTGAGAGCCTGCCATCACGCAAACTCCAGCTTTTCACCAGAGGAGAAAAACTAGTTTGAATTTATTTTTTTATCCAAAATGACTTAATATCACAGGCAGACTCTTCACATGCTTAAACATGTAGCTAGGTGTAATGTTAGAGTCCACAGAAGTGAACCTTTCAAGCTTGTTTTCTCAACTCTGTGTTTTCTGCAATACATTACTCTATAAGCCATATCTCCAAAACTGGTGGGTCAAACTGAACAACCAATATGTCAATTTGAAGCTATTGATTCCCTGCTTAAAAATAAAATGCAATGGCAGCCCCTCAGTCAAACGTGAATTCCTTTCATGTATGATGGTTTAAACTTTACAGTCAATGTGTTTATGTGATGTTAATGATGTGGTTTGTTTTCTTTTGGTGTGTTACAGTAAATGATCTGCCTGCAAGCACCGTGTTGGGTTTTAATTGAGGCTAATGCTAACGCCTCATCTCGCGTGTCGGCTAACTGTACACAACGTTATAGTGAGTGAATGAGTTTTGGTTTAATACATAACAAAAAGCAGGTTACCGGTATTTGTTACATTATTATTTGTTGTATTATTATTATTATTATTATTATTATTCAAATATTTGTGTGGCTGAGTAATTTTCACTGCCAGAGTTACCACGACAAATTTTCCCCTTTCGGAGTGCGTATAGTTTAAGTTAGTGTGTTGAACTTCCTATGGTGGGATCAAAGCATTACATGAGGCTTGACAAAAATCCGAACAGTGTCCGTCTGTCTGTTTCCAGCCAATCCCTAAATGCCAAAGCCGAACCTCTGCCCCACATTTTACAGAACGGCCTTTTATAGCGTCACCATGAGGCACATTTTTTATATTACTCCTACAGATTTTATCCATACAACACCAAATCGGTACACAGTATCTCTATAGTCAGGTGATCAACACAGATCCGTCCGATGTTCCATATTACATCCTGATTGGCTAAGATTGGCTTCAAAAGTTTGTAGCATTGGTCCGGTTGCAACAAAATGCCTCAGATCATGAACACAGCATTTACGTGACATTTTAGACGCACATTCCCACAAGGCAGAGGAAGAAACCCCACCCTTTTCACATTGGCCTGTTATAGTGCTACCAGTAGGTTGATTTTTGCAAAACACGTTTTCGTAACAAAATGCCTCAAATCATGAATGCAGCCTCCAATTGCAATGAAAGGCATGAGAAGAAATGGAACCCTTTCACATTAACCTACCTGACCTTGTGGACACCGAGGAGCATTTTCTCTAGTTGTTTTATGATAGTTGTCATAAATCAGCAGTGAGGAGTTTACTCAGACTTTCTACCTCTATATCCCTAATACTAAATTAAATATCATTATAATAATACACAACTTAAATAGGGTTGCAACATCTCTCACCTGCTCTCTTCAGCTGGTTTACTTCACTTTCTAACTGGATTGTGTTCAGGGTCTGATTGTCGTTGTTGATAGCCAGCTGTTTTTTTTCACTCATCAGGGTGTGGTAGTTGATGGTAAGCTGGGCCTTCTCCTTCAGTACGGCGTTGTAGTTTGTGTTCAGGTGGGTCTTCTCCCTCATCAAGGAATCATAGTTGCTGGTCAGCTGATGTTTTTCCCTCATTAAGGTGTCATAGTTCCTGGTCAACTGATTTTTATACTTCAGTACGGTGTCATAGTTGCTGGTCAGCTGATTTTTCTCCTTCAGTACGGTGTCATAGTTGCTGGTCAGCTGATTTTTTTCCCTCATTAAGGTGTCATAGTTGCTGGTCAACTGATTTTTCTCCTTCAGTACGGTGTCATAGTTGCTGGTCAGCTGATTTTTCTCCCTCAGTACGGTGTTGTAGTTGCTGGTAAGCAGATTTTTCTCCCTCAGTACGGTGTCATAGTTGCTGGTCAGCTGATTTTTTTCCCTCATTAAGGTGTCATAGTTGCTCGTCAACTGATTTTTCTCCTTCAGTACGGTGTCATAGTTGCTGGTCAGCTGATTTTTCTCCCTCAGTACGGTGTTGTAGTTGCTGGTAAGCAGATTTTTCTCCTTCAGTATGGTGTTGTAGTTGGTGGTAATCTGGGTCTTCTCCTGCCTCAGGTTGTTCTTTTCAATCATCAGCCGGGTATTCTCCAGGGTCAGGGCATCGCAGTTAGGCTTCTGGTCATCTGTAACAAGGATTGTTAGGTTTTGTTACATGTTTCCACACAGACAGATTTCAGTGTGAGTCACCACGAGTGCAGCTGAGCTGACAGAGCCAGATTGTAACATGCTACGTTCTATGTGGAACTTGAATAAATGTGTAAGCAGCTACAAATGCTTTAATCATCTTTTCTTGTAGTATGAGAGGAAGGAATGAAACATCATCCAGAGTCAGGTTGTTTGTGGCTGAATTATTTGCAAACAGACCAAAAGGTGATACTAAAAACAGTTGTGACTGTTATAAGAGTGACTTAGCTTCCTAGTCGACACTGAACCCCATTGCTGAGTCTCACAGCAATGGTGTTACCAGTCTGCACCTGGTCATGCTTTGACACTCTTGTAAAAAATAATGTCAACTAATTTACAATGATTACAACATTGTAATGTAGATCAAAAGACTTAGACCTTGGACTACTCTAAATCTAGTTGAAACTTAATTTTCTGATCAAATTACGACAGCAAACTGATGTTTGTCGAAAATGCCATCTTAAAAACTGGAAGACATATTGAATTTATATTGGCAGAATTTAATTTGTCACGTCAAAAGACATACATTTTGATAACTAGATCATTATAATCTGTTCAGACATTCAAGCTCTACACTGAAAAACCTTTCATTTGATGTGACAGCCATCTTTTCCAGGTGGCCTTTCTAAAATAGTTGCATTGTTAATGCCAAATTTGGTACTTGTACCACAAACTTGTACCACAAAGTGAACGATTCTTCTGAAATATTGACTTAATCTGCTGGACTAATTAGTGTGGTTTGGAAAAGCAGAAAAGACTTAAGCTAGGTCTCCACAGCACCGACGTCGGTGGCAGATGTTTGTTTGAAATAGCCTGTTGCCGACAACGTGTTGTAGATAGTGCTGTGCCGCCAGGTCGGTACTTCTATTTGAACTTTGATAACCGACATAACTTGCTCAGGCGGGTGCCGACAGGCTGGTGCCCTTTGATAGCTGCAGGGTGTTGAAAAAGGGGGAGAGAAAGGGGCACGGTGGCGCAGTCGGTATTGCTGTTGCCTTACAGCTAGAAGGTCCCGCTGTTCGATTCTTGCCAGGGACGCTGTGGGCATTGGGGGGGCGAGTTCTCTCCACTGTGTCATTAGTGCCCATATCCTAGGTGGGGTGCATTTTAAAACTGCTTTTAATATTTAATATCATATTGTCTATGTCCCTCAAAGTTATTTCTAATGGTTTGAGCCTTAATCACAACTCAGATATGCAGTCCTTGTCATTTCTTTCTGGACTTTGAAAGCAGTTTTAGCTGCAGTACCACAATGTCCTGAGGTGGTGGGGGTGCTGATATGCAGATTATTTAATATTCGAGTCATTATAATACTGATAATACTGATGCTAGATAAACCCAGGCTTGTTTCCATTCCATGCCAGCTTAGAAAATCAACAATGGTGGACATTGTAAACAAAGTGGAAATGCAAATTTGGAACTGCAGACTGTAGAAGAGGAGGAATTATACAAAGTAGGGTGACATTGATGACATCACGATGAGGACAAAATCAGTTGAGCTGTTCCTGAGAGCAATTTCCATTAAACCACCTATATTATATGAAAGCCTGATTGTTCAAAATTGGTTATTTGTGGGGATAGAAAACACATATGGGAGCCCCAAAATAAATTGAAAAATGCAATATACCAAAATGGATTGGAATTCACCTCTTTCACAGTTCAAATGCAATAACAAAATGAATCGTAATTCACCTTCTTCACAGTTCAAATGCAACAACAAAATTAAATCGTAATTCACCTTCTCAGTTCACAGTCACACTATTTAACCGTAGTTTAACGATATGATCTTATTTTTGTAGCAATCATACACTTAATGAGGGCTCAGACTTTGTCACTCTACTATCAAGTTCAGTAGAACTAAATTAACATATCTCTGTCCCATGGAAAATAAAAGAGAATACCAGTCTGCTGGAATAGCAGGAGTAGATGAGATGAGTCATGAGGAGGTTGCAGTCTGGATGGCAGGGAAACACCTTTTGTTCAATTCCCCAGCTGATTCCTCACAACAACGGTCTGCCTGTCAATCACTGTCACACACTCGCCTGACGTGAAGACTTCACTTTAGAACTCCTGTCTGATCCGCAGCGAACACCATTCACCTCCCCACGTGACCAATGTCTCTGTATCAGACGCAATGTTCTGAAACTTATCTCCCGAAACGTATTCCAACTGAAATCTTAAATTAGTCTAATAGTCTCGCACGCGATACAGCCACACTGCATCAAAACACTTATTAATTAAAGCTGAAAACGTCAATCAGCTCTCAACTCCGTTTCTTCTCTTGTTCTTATGGACAGTCTGTCCAACCAAACAGTCTCTCGCTGTCTTTGGATACGAGCCCGCTCCAAAACAAACACTGCGACGAAAAATGTAGTATTATTTTATCACCTGCACTCGTCGGTAAAGCGCATCACTGTCTGTCATTGATCAGCTCAACCTCTCGCCTGGATACTTTGAGAGGTATCTCACTGTAGACAGCAAATAATTAGCATATTTTCTGCGACAGATAAAATGTCTTCCTCTCTACCTGTCTGTGCACACCTCTTCCTGTCTTCCTCACATCTGACAGGCCAGTCTGACGTAACACTGCCCTCTCGGGACAATGTCTCGGGACAAAGTTTTCAGAATAAAAGCTTGTAAGAATACTTGTACCCCTTACACATAGCCATGCCATATATCAAAATAAACCTTAGGATGTAGGATTAAAAAAAAAAGTTAAAAAAATATGTTCTATTATATAAATATCGGCCTCTGAAAGTAGCATGTATTGTCAACAAATTGTTTTGTGACAGTGTTTTGTGACACCAAGCCATCTTCTAACCTGTATTTTGATATATAGTATGTTCATATAGTTGTACCAGTACAATGTCTATGGACGCATGTTTCTCGAAAATCTGTTTGAGAAAAACACAGTTTTGAGGGAAAACACATCCATGGGAAATATTTTGATAGGACTTGGTGGCCATAATAGATCTCAAAGGACAGCGTACAATGTCTACTTTCAACCCCCCAAGAAAGTGAGTTTCTACCATCTTCCACTACGAAATTAAATGCACTTTGTCTGACCAAACACTTGGGAATAGAGTGAACAGAATGACATAAACAGGCATAACTGATATTTGAACTGTCCTTTTATTTTAGCCACAAATCACATCAATCAAAATGACTTACTATAAAATATATATACACACACACACACACACACACACACACACACACAGTGTGTGCAGACTGTAGTATTAACTGTAACGTGTGTAAGGTAAACCTGTGCAATGTACTGCCCCCCCATGTGTTGAAACCGGTTGGTTTCAACACATGTTCTGGAGAAGCTCATCTGTCAAGAAGAGTGAGACTGGCTCACTGTACAGCTGCCACCGGACAACACACCACCATGGAGGTGCAGCTGGCCTGTCAGCATCTAAATTACAGAAATACGCAATTATTCGCATAAAAGCATTGTTTTTATTCGTGTAGTATACATCTGGTGGAGCTGTCTGGTGGACCCGACTACGGATAATCGGTTGAAGAAGGATAGTATACATCTGCTGCCATTCATTCATTTCATACCCTCTCAGTAACCATGTGTAAATATGTAACGGTATACAACTCATTCAAACACTTTTACTGCAGTGTTGATTTTGACAGCAGATTCTAGTTTTAGTCATAGTCTCTTAAATAGTTTTCATTTTGTTTTAGTCACATTTTAGTCACCTGGAATGTTTGGATTTACAAACACAATTATGATGTTATTACCCAAAATGCCATGGACTGTGTATGGCAGGGGCGTCCTCCTCCCTGAGCCAAGCTTGCACCAAATGCCTGAATAGCCGATCTACAAGCTCACAACACGTTGCAGCGCGACGCTGCAACACGGTGTGAGCTTGTAGTGAGCTTGTAGAGCTCCATGGCATTTTGGGTAATGACATCATAGAGCGTCGCAGTCCCGCCCCCTGTCATGACTACGCCAGGCCCAGGAAATGATTTCCAATGCATTCTTCCCATAAACATTTCAAAAAGTATTTATTTAAAGACGGTTACGCCGCGGACAAAGCCAACTCCAGTTGTGACAACTCATGACAACAAACACAATATTTTGGACCAAACAAATAATTACAAGGAAGAAAAACAACAACAAAAAAGTGCTCTATATCCTGTGTTTGTAAATCCAAACATTCTAGGTGACTAAAATGTGACTAAAACAAAATGAAAACTATTCAAGAGAGTAAAGAGACTATGACTAGGCCTGGGCCGTGGCTCAGCGGTCCAGGCACCTTGGCTGGTAATCCAGTCTGGCAGTGTGCCGTGGGTTCGACTCCCGATCCCAACGGCCTTTACTGTCACTCCCCCATCTCTCTCCCATTTCCTGTCAGCCTACGGTCTGTCCCTCTATACAAAATATAAAATAAAGGCGAAAGCCGCAAAAAAACATTTAAAAAATAAAAAGGAGACTATGACTAAAACTAAAATCTGCTGTCAAAATCAACACTGCAGTAAATCCAAACATTCCAGGTGACTGAAATGTGACTACCGTATTCAAGAGACTATGACTAAAACTAAAATAAAAACATTGCTGTAGATAGGCTATTTTCATCATGCAACCAAGTGTAAAATGACTTATACTGTTTATTTGCTGACGAAATTGCCAATATATTTAGTTGTTAGTCATTTTGTTGTGCATTATATTTATTCCTGCCAATATTCTATACAAATGTAGCCAATTCTTTACTGAAGACATGAAAACATGTGGGGGGGGGGGGGGGGAC
Organism: Electrona antarctica; assembly: GCF_951216825.1. Taxonomy (NCBI): domain Eukaryota; kingdom Metazoa; phylum Chordata; class Actinopteri; order Myctophiformes; family Myctophidae; genus Electrona; species Electrona antarctica. The sequence continues at coordinate 14,499 of NW_027638410.1, read as the reverse complement.
GTATCTCATCATCATCATCATCATCATCATCCACACGCTACAATGTACATGAATGTGATTATCATGCTAGCTCATACCATACAGATGTTATATAAATACGCTACAGTTAGCTCCAGTCCCCCCTACCATCACTAGTAGCAGGAATATAGGATCATAATAATACCACGCGTTGCTTTAGTAAACAATACATATTCTCCGTCTTTGTAGACAGTAAATAAAAGGAACAAACATTTCTCATCTTCAGATCAGATATATAGCCTATAAGACACGCTACAATATAAAATACAAGTGCATAGTATACAGTTATAATTTTCTCAACTGTATACTTACTTACTTTCTAATTTTACTTGTAAAACTGTGATGCGACAATATTATGGTTCTTACCACTGAACAGATCGGAAGGATATACCGTCGTCCGTCTTCGTCGTGTCTTCAATCGCCAACTAGATCGCCGTCCCCAGCCGACAACTGCTGGGTGGGGGGGGCTGTTTCATGGCTCAGATCACCGTTCCACTACTCCAACGGACCACGGAAAATCTGGGACAGGGACCCCGGGTACAGCGAAACTGGGGGTCGGGGATTGAAGGCCTCTGGGACTCAACAGTGTCGCCACGGTGTTAGCGCCGACTGACTAGCCTGTCCCCAGTGTACCGGCGGCCCCCGGCGAGAGATACACAACCCCCGCACGGAAATAAAGTGGGTGGAACGTTGCTTTGTAGTAGAGGAGACTGAACAAACAGTCACAAAGGACACGCACATCAATACCTATAGGCTGGGTGCTGGATCAAAAAGAAGTCATATAAGAAATGAAAACATCGGCACACCAATTCAGGCTCCCAAGTATCTGTACTTTAATTCGGTAACATTTCGGGACGAAACGTTCGCAGACCTTGGAAGGTCTGAGGAAGGGCTGCGGCCCGAAACGTTACCCAATTAAAGTAAAGATACTTGGGAGCCTGAATTGGTGTGCCGATTTTTTCATTTCTTATGGAACGTTGCTTTGATCACGTGTTTAACGCATCACATGTTTTCCCATAGTTGGAAAGTGATCCAGCATACATAGATGTATTGAGGGGATGTCCCGGGCATCAAAGCAACTACATCAATGGAAAAAAAAAAGCCCATCTGGGTCCGGAAAAAAGAGTCAATACGGCACAGTTAAGAAGCAGGATGGAGTTAAATAATGAATTTGTTGTCTGTGAAGTCAGATGTAGAGTTACTGAAAAAGAACACGCACATCTACATATGTGCCTACTAGGCAGGGTGCTGGATCAAACAAAGTCATGAGTAAAGAAATGAAAAGAATCCGCACACATGTGAAGGTCTGTAGGCTGGGGTCGCACTTGGAAAGATTCGGCTTTTGGTGACTAGTTTTATAATTTTGGCGTGGTGTAAGGTATGGGTATAATGATTTCAAAAGCTGTGCAAACGTATTGGGAGCGCCCCCTAGTGGTCTGTTTACACAGACTCAAATATTAGATACTTATAGGTATGATTGAAAACCAAAAATAAAATCTTAGGAAAAACGAACAACCAGAAAGGCATCGTTTTCAAGATGGCGTCCACAGTGGCTAAAATGCCTATAAACTGGGATTGAATATGTAAAAAATCGTAACAATTATGCACTTGGTAACTACTTTTTGAATTTTGGCATTGGGGTTAGGTATGGGCATAAGGTTTTCAAAAACCCTCGCAAACTAATTTGGCTCGCCCCCTAGTGGTCGGTTTGCAATGAAACCACTATTAGATATGTCAGTATATGGTTGAAACCCCCAAATCATTGATTTTTCAATGGATTATGTTACTAGTGGGTGTGCTAAATAACATACTAAATTATTATAAAAAAACAAACATCTAGAAAGGCATCGTTTTCAAGATGGCGTCCACGATGGAGCTGCCGGGAGTTTAAAATGCCTATGGTTTCATTGCAAACCGATCACTAGGGGGCGAGCAAAATTAATTTGCAATGGTTTTTGAAAACCTTATGCCCATACCTAACAGCATGCCAAACCTTATGACCATACCTAACAGCATGCCAAAACCTTATGCCCATACCTAACAGCATGAAAACCTTATGCCCATACCTAACAGCATGAAAACCTTATGCCCATACCTAACAGCATGAAAACCATATGCCCATACCTAACAGCATGAAAACCTTATGCCCATACCTAACAGCATGAAAACCTTATGCCCATACCTAACAGCATGCCTAAACCTTATGACCATACCTAACAGCATGAAAACCTTATGCCCATACCTAACAGCATGAAAACCTTATGCCCATACCTAACAGCATGAGAACCTTATGACCATACCTAACAGCATGCCAAAACCTTATGACCATACCTAACAGCATGCATAAACCTTATGACCATACCTAACAGCATGAAAATCTTATGACCATACCTAACACCATGCCAAAACCTTATGACCATACCTAACAGCATGAAAACCTTATGACCATACCTAACAGCATGAAAACCTTATGCCCATACCTAACAGCATGCCAAAACCGTATGAACATACCTAACAGCATGTTAGCATACCTAAAACCTTATGACCATACCTAACAGCATGAAAACCTTATGCCCATACCTAACAGCATGACAAAACCTTATGACCATACCTAACAGCATGCCAAACCTTATGCCCATACCTAACAGCATGCCAAAACCTTATGACCATACCTAACAGCATGAAAACCTTATGACCATACCTAACAGAATGAAAACCTTATGACCATACCTAACAGCATGCCAACCCTTATGACCATACCTAACAGCATGAAAACCTTATGACCATACCTAACAGCATGACAAAACCTTATGCCCATACCTAACAGCATGCCAAAACCTTATGACCATACCTAACAGCATGAAAACCTTATGCCTATACCTAACAGCATGCCAAAACCTTATGACCATACCTAACAGCATGCCAAACCTTATGACCATACCTAACAGCATGCCAAAACCTTATGACCATACCTAACAGCATGAAAACCTTACGCCCATACCTAACAGCATGCCAAAACCTTATGACCATACCTAACAGCATGAAAACCTTATGACCATACCTAACAGCATGAAAACCTTATGACCATACCTAACAGCATGAAAACCTTATGACCATACCTAACAGCATGCCAAAACCTTATGACCATACCTAACAGCATGCAAACCTTATGGCCATACCTAACAGCGTGCCAAACCTTATGATCATACCTAACAGCATGCCAAAACCTTATGACCATACCTAACAGCATGCCTAAACCTTATGACCATACCTAACAGCATGAAAATCTTATGACCATACCTAACACCATGCCAAAACCTTATGACCATACCTAACAGCATGAAAACCTTATGACCATACCTAACAGCATGAAAACCTTATGCCCATACCTAACAGCATGCCAAAACCGTATGAACATACCTAACAGCATGTTAGCATACCTAAAACCTTATGACCATACCTAACAGCATGCCTAAACCTTATGACCATACCTAACAGCATGAAAATCTTATGACCATACCTAACACCATGCCAAAACCTTATGCCCATACCTAACAGCATGACAAAACCTTATGACCATACCTAACAGCATGCCAAACCTTATGCCCATACCTAACAGCATGCCAAAACCTTATGACCATACCTAACAGCATGAAAACCTTATGACCATACCTAACAGCATGCCAAAACCTTATGACCATACCTAACAGCATGCCTAAACCTTATGACCATACCTAACAGCATGAAAATCGTATGACCATACCTAACACCATGCCAAAACCTTATGACCATACCTAACAGCATGAAAACCTTATGACCATACCTAACAGCATGAAAACCTTATGCCCATACCTAACAGCATGTCAAAACCGTATGAACATACCTAACAGCATGTTAGCATACCTAAAACCTTATGACCATACCTAACAGCATGCCTAAACCTTATGACCATACCTAACAGCATGAAAATCTTATGACCATACCTAACACCATGCCAAAACCTTATGCCCATACCTAACAGCATGACAAAACCTTATGCCCATACCTAACAGAATGCCAAAACCTTATGACCATACCTAACAGCATGAAAACCTTATGACCATACCTAACAGAATGAAAACCTTATGACCATACCTAACAGCATGCCAACCCTTATGACCATACCTAACAGCATGAAAACCTTATGACCATACCTAACAGCATGACAAAACCTTATGCCCATACCTAACAGCATGCCAAAACCTTAGGCCCATACCTAACAGCATGAAAACCTTATGCCTATACCTAACAGCATGCCAAAACCTTATGACCATACCTAACAGCATGAAAACCTTACGCCCATACCTAACAGCATGCCAAAACCTTATGACCATACCTAACAGCATGAAAACCTTATGACCATACCTAACAGCATGAAAACCTTATGACCATACCTAACAGCATGACAAAACCTTATGCCCATACCTAACAGCATGCCAAAACCTTAGGCCCATACCTAACAGCATGAAAACCTTATGCCTATACCTAACAGCATGCCAAAACCTTATGACCATACCTAACAGCATGAAAACCTTACGCCCATACCTAACAGCATGCCAAAACCTTATGACCATACCTAACAGCATGAAAACCTTATGACCATACCTAACAGCATGAAAACCTTATGCCCATACCTAACAGCATGCCAAAACCTTATGACCATACCTAACAGCATGCCAAACCTTATGACCATACCTAACAGCATGCCAAAACCTTATGACCATACCTAACGGCATGCCAAAACCTTATGACCATACCTAACAGCATGCCAAACCTTATGACCATACCTAACAGCATGGAAACCTTATGACCATACTTAACAGCATGTTAGCATACCTAAAACCTTAAGCCCATACCTAACAGCATGTTAGCATACCTAAAACCTTATGACCATACCTAACAGCATGAAAACCTTATGCCCATACCTAACAGCATGAAAACCTTATGCCCATACCTAACAGCATGCAAACCTTATGCCCATACCTAACAGCATGAAAACCTTAAGCCCATACCTAACAGCATGTTAGCATACCTAAAACCTTATGACCATACCTAACAGCATGAAAACCTTATGCCCATACCTAACAGCATGAAAACCTTATGCCCATACCTAACAGCATGCAAACCTTATGCCCATACCTAACAGCATGACAACCTTATGCCCATACCTAACAGCATGCCAAACCTTATGACCATACCTAACACCATGCCAAAACCTTATGACCATACCTAACAGCATGAAAACCTTATGACCATACCTAACAGCATGCCAAAGCCTTATGCCCATACCTAACAGCATGCCACAACCTTATGCCCATACCTAACAGCATGCCAAACCTTATGACCATACCTAACAGCATGAAAATCTTATGACCATACCTAACACCATGCCAAAACCTTATGACCATACCTAACAGCATGAAAACCTTATGGCCATACCTAACAGCATGCCAAAGCCTTATGCCCATACCTAACAGCATGCCAAAACCTTATGCCCATACCTAACAGCATGCCAAACCTTATGACCATACCTAACAGCATGACAATCTTATGACCATACCTAACACCATGCCAAAACCTTATGACCATACCTAACAGCATGAAAACCTTATGACCATACCTAACAGCATGAAAACCTTATGACCATACCTAACAGCATGCCAAAACCTTATGGACATACCTAACAGCATGTTAGCATACCTAAAACCTTATGACCATACCTAACAGCATGAAAACCTTATGCCCATACCTAACAGCATGACAAAACCTTATGCCCATACCTAACAGCATGCCAAAACCTTAGGCCCATACCTAACAGCATGAAAACCTTATGCCTATACCTAACAGCATGCCAAAACCTTATGACTATACCTAACAGCATGAAAACCTTATGTCCATACCTAACAGCATGCCAAAACCTTATGACCATACCTAACAGCATGCCAAACCTTATGCCCATACCTAACAGCATGCCTAAATTCAAAAAGCAGTTACCAAGTGCATAATTGTTGTGATTTTTCACGTGACGCTGCCGGAAGCTAAAATGCCTATAAACTGTGATAAATGTAAAACATTATGCACTTGGTAACTGCTCTTTGAATTTGTGCATGCCGTTAGGTATGGTCATAAGGTTTTCAAAAAACATCGCAAACTAATTTGTCTCGCCCCCTAGTGGTCGGTGTGCAACTTTGGAATGAAACAGGCATTTTAAGCTCCCGGCAGCCATCGTGGACGCCATTTTGAAAACGATGCCTTTCAATTGTTAGTTTTCCGTAAAAGATTAGTATGTTATTTTGCACACCCAATGGTAACAAAATCCATTGAAAAATCTCTTCTATCAATTATTTGGGGTTCCAACCATATACTGACATATCTAATAGTGGTTTCATTGTAAACCGACCACTAGGGGGTGAGCCAAATTAGTTTGCATATGGTTTTTGAAAACCATATGCCCATACCTAACACCATGCCAAAATTCAAAAAGTAGTTACGAAGTGCATAATTGTTATGATTTTTTTTAAATCCCAGTTTATAGGCATTTTAGCTCATTTTAGCCACCGTGGACACCATCTTGAAAATTATGCCTTTCTGGATGTTCGTTTTTCCTAAAAGTTTAGTATGTTATTTAACACACCCAATAGTAACAGAATCCATTGAAAAATATATTTTATCAATTATTTTGGTTTACAACCATAGCTATACGTATCTAATATTTGAGTCTGTGCAAACACGTTGGGCGCGCCCCCCTAGTGGGCTGTTTGCACAGCTTTTTGAAAACCTTATACCCATACCTAAGGGCTACGACCCGAAACGTTACCAATCTAAGTAAAATACATTTCTGGGAGCAGACAATGATGATCCAGTCTTCTCCATGACATGCGCCATATATGTAGTGTGTCTTGAGTGTACAGGGTTTGATGAGGTCAGATCAACATATGGAATGTCTGAACAGGTCAGCTCCAAATATGGAGATCTAAGGGTTTGATGAGGCTAGATCAACAGGGAATTAATTCTGCACTGGCCATATATGGAGCGTATCTTGAGTGTACATGGTTTGGTGTCTTGAGTGCTGGTGGATGCCTGGTGCAGGTTTTGATAGTAAACATTTTTCTTTAAGTGTCGTACTTCCAAGGCAGCCCAGCCCATATGGACTTGCAGGACACTTTTAGTTTAATTTGACATAAACAATGACAATTAACCGACGTGATCAAATGAATAACCAACTAAAAACAACCAAGCTTCATACATGGCAGATTACATAACTATATAATTATACAACAACCTACTGAACTGGATCTACTTGAAGAGCTGAGATTGTCTTCTACTCCAGACTCTAGAAACAAACTGACGTATTAATAAACACTAAACTCATCCTTGGCTAAGGACTTCTTTAACCTCTTTTTAATGAAATCCCGCACCACCAACAACGCCATTAACGTGTTAATTAGCGCTCTATTTAAAGATAAAACTATAAAGTTGGCATGCATTGGAAAAAAGGAAGGTGGTGGATGAGGCCTTTCTAGGCCTTTTTAAGAGTATTCCATTTCAATGGATAAATAAAGCGACTGTGTTTAGTGGCTCAATAGCTCTTCCCCATGACCGCGCATCTAAAATATGAATGCTTCTAAAGACTCTTAGCTCAAGTCTTTAGTCCGATCAGCGCGAGCATTGCTGTTTTGGGTAGAGGAGGAGGCCATCTTCTTCTACAGCCAAATAGAATGGTGGTGAACGGTGGTGGTTGCTGAACTATCAGCGCCCCCCACTGGCGAGGGTTGTGTTAATGCAAGGTTTCTGTTGTTGCATTACATAAAATAATGGAACCCTCAAATCATCATAAAGTGAACAATAAAATGGAATTCATTTTCGACATCATTCAGGTCACCATGCGACATAGTCCGACAGGCATTAGTCTGGCACCCTATATCAAACCCTAACTTAACCCTAACTGCATGCGGAAGACACAAGTGAGTCTTAACCGGCCATGCATGTCGGGAGCCACGGCACGGGTGAGTCTTAACCGGCCACGTATGTATCTTAACTGGCCACGCATGTTGGGAGCCATGGGTTGATTCTTAACAGATTAATCGCCCAGGACGAAGTTCTTTGTCCTTTCTATTAGTAACGCCCGACGCTCAGGACGAAGTATTGTCCTAAAGACGAAGTTTATTGATACGAGAACAGATCGCCTGGCTGTATAGCCCAGGCGCGCCTGCTGGGCTCTCCTCGGTGACGCGCAAGACTGAGATGTCATCAAAAAACTCCCTCCTCTGTTTAGCTGATGAAAACGAAAATCTTAAAACGTTCATAAATCGCGATCTAAATCATCCCGTCTTTTTCTGAAAAAAGATCCTGTGTTAGACGGCGCTCCGCGGTCCAGTCGCTAGTCTCGATAGATTTATTCTTGTCTCCCGTTGTTGTCAATCGATTCTAAAGTGCTGTGGCTATTGTTAGCTGCTACACAACATCATGAACTTCCGGCTGGTCCGTCCGGAAAAGGCGTCCGTGTTTATAAATCGACTGGGCGCATGAATGTAATGGATTAAATAGTTCCGGGCAATTAAAGTGTTAACCAGCCACGCATGTTGTCGGACTGTTGCATGTCAGACTGTGTGCCCCCAAAGATACACCCCACGTTTGTAGCTTCATAGCTTTTGCAGCAGCTACAATCCAAGTTGATCTGGCTTCAACTGCAGCTACGAAGCTACAATGTGACCAAGTGTTGTTTAACCATTTCCACTCACCGTAGATGTGTTGAATCCCCTGGCGGTCATCTGCTGGCAGCTGGAAGTCATCAGTGTCCATCCAGTGGTAGGTTTGATGCATGATGGACGATGGGTCGCTGGAGTGACCCAGACCCAGGCTGTGGCCCAGCTCATGGACCGCTACCAGAAACACATTGTAGAAACCTGGATGCATGGAAGAATAATCCAGACAACAGTCTTGTCAAAATGTGACTATTGTAACTCCCTCCTTACTAGCCTACATGCCGGTACACCCCACCTCTTCAGACTCCATCATGGCCCGTAGCACTTGCCCTAGCCCCGACGACCTTACAGGCATATGTAAAGGCTCAACTTATGTAACTTAGATAGCATTTTATGTAAACATAGCACTATAATGTATATATATGCATATAGTGTATTTATACAGATATTCCACTGTTACGTTCTTAGCGTACGTATGATTCATGATAACTACTTTTTTGTATGTGATGTATTGCCATGCTGTTTTTAATGTTTTTTTGTGGCTTTCGCCTATATTTTATATTTTTTATGGAGGGACAGACAATAGGCTGTAATATGGCGGCTGGGATGAGGATCAGCGTCTCCAAATCTGAGGCCATGGTTCTCAGCAGTGTAATATTCTCACAGAATATGCTTATATTGATGCTCTATCTCCACCTAGCGTCTGTTAGATATAGCCACTGTGATTGGTTAGTGCTACTGCATGCTGGGAGTATCTTCAGGTACAGAGTCAGTTGTGTGAAGTCAGCCTTCCTACAGTATATACATGTGATCCACCGCAGTCTGGAATAAAGCCTACTACTATTATAGCACGTCGTCCTGCATTTGATTGTACACATTGTGCAACACAAGACATGGTGTCAGAGTAACTCGAACCCGAAAACAAAACAAAAAGACAGAGATGGACGTCGCTGGAGTGCCTTCACCCCGAATGGACTGGGACGCAAGCAACTTGCCCGAAGCATGGCGAAAATTCAAGTTACATACAGACTTGATGTTTTCTGGTCCTTTCAAAAAGAAGAGTGAAGATGAGAAGTGCAGCTACTTGTTTCTCTGGATTGGAGATAAAGGCTGGGATGTCTACAATAGATGGACGCTTACAGAGGAGGAACGTAAAGTATTGAAAACATACCATGACCGTTTCCTAGCGTATGTAGAGCCCAAAGTGAATGTGATTTTCGCTAGATACAAGTTCACCGAGAAAGTACAGGGAGCTAACGAGCCTTTTGAACAGTTCGTGACAGAATTGAGACTGCTTGTTAAAGACTGTAACTATCACGACAGTGAAGAGATGGTACGAGACCGTGTGGTTTTTGGGATTAATTCACCAAGAGTGAGAGAGAAGCTGCTCAACGTCGGGTCCGATCTAACTTTGGATAGAGCAATAGACATTGCCAGGACTCATGATATGGCACAAGCTCAGCTAAGGAGTTTTGCAAGCAGCAGCGCGAGCCCGCGCGAACAGGCTGTTCATGCAGTGAGCCGGCATTCTTCAAAGGGTCCCGCATGGAAAACGCGCCAAGACTGGACAAGAGGAAGCCAAGCACAATTCCCCAGGAATCCCACGGAGGGAGACAGAGGCCACTCTAAATCGTGTGGATACTGTGGAAACAGGGCTCATGGAAAAGACGCTTGCCCAGCAAAAGGCAAGCAATGCAAAATCTGCAACAAGTGGAACCACTTTGCAAAGGTATGTCGTTCCAAAACAAGCAAAGTTCACACAGTAAGTGAAATGAATCAGGATCAAGATGCAGACAGCAGTGATGGTATGTTTATTGATGCAGTGACACAAGGAAGCAACACCAAAAATACAGAGCAAGCCTATGCAAATGTACAAGTTGGCCCAAATAAGACTGTAGTTCGCTTCAAGTTGGATACTGGTGCTGACACAAATGTCATAACACCAGAGGTATTCAGATCTCTAGGAGTACAAGATGTACTGGAACCTTCACCACGCCCACTCTATGGCTATGGAGGTGAGCAACTCAGTGTCCGGGGCAAGTGCAACATGGAATGCCGGTACAAGGACATTAAGCTAATGTTGAAAGTGCATGTTGTTGACACACGTGCACCCCCAGTGCTAGGTTTAAAAGCATGTTTGGATTTTGGACTGATTAAACTCATACTGTCAGTGTCTGGGGCACCAGATGTGTCCATTCTAGATGAGTTTGCAGATGTTTTCACAGGAATAGGACTATTCCCTGGTGAATGCACAATCCACCTCGACCCCAATGCAACGCCTGTGGTCCACGCACCAAGGCGTGTCCCCATCGCACTACGTGATCGTCTCAAACTGGAGCTGCAAAGCATGGAAAAGCAGCATGTCATTGTCAAAGTGACAGAACCGACCGAATGGGTCAATTCAATGGTAGCAGCAGAAAAGCCACGCACAGGCAAGCTGAGAGTATGTCTCGACCCCAAGGATCTGAACCAGGCTATCAAGAGGCCACATTATCCTTTGCCCACTCTCGACGACGTCACAGCTAAGCTGGCAGGAGCCTGCTATTTCAGTGTCATGGATGCCAGGTCAGGCTACTGGGCGATTAAGCTCACAGAAGAGTCGTCCAAACTGACCACTTTCAACACAGTATTTGGGCGATACCGGTTCCTCCGCCTGCCTTTTGGGATCGTATCGGCCCAAGACGAGTTTCAACGGAGAGTCGACGAGACCTACGAGGGTCTACAAGGAGTCACAGCCATAGTGGATGATGTCCTCATTTTTGGAAAAACTAAAGATGAACACGACGAAAACCTCCGTGCCATGTTACAGCGCTCCAGAGAGCGAGGAGTCAAGCTCAACCCCGAGAAAAGCACTCTCTGTGCCACAGAAGTCAGCTATTTTGGGCACATCATCACCAAAGATGGAATCAAGCCAGACCCAGCCAAAGTCAGGGCTGTGAGAGACATGGAGCCACCCAAAGACAAAGGTGAGCTCGAAACAATTCTTGGCATGATCAATTATCTGTCAAAATTTGCACCTATGCTCTCAGATATCAATGCACCCCTGTGTCAGCTGATGAAGAACACAAGTGAATTCCTATGGGACGCACAGCATGATGCAGCATTCAAGAAAATGAAAGAGCTGATCACACGAGAGCCAGGCCCAGTTCTCACATATTACGACCCCAGCAAGGAGCTCAGACTCCAAGTCGATGCATCAAAATATGGACTGGGTGCTGTCTTACTACAAGAAGGAAAGCCCATCGGATATGCATCAAAATCACTCAGTGACAGTGAAGTGAACTACGCACAGATTGAGAAGGAGCTATACGCTATCTTGTTTGCATGCAAGCGCTTCCATCAGTACGTTTATGGCCGCCACACCATTGTGGAAAGCGACCACAAGCCACTGGAGTCCATTATGAAGAAACCACTTGCAGCAGCGCCCCCGAGGCTACAGAGAATGATTCTCCAGCTGCAGAGGTATGCTTTTACCATCATCCACAGACCAGGCAAGGACATTCCTGTTGCAGACACTCTCTCCAGGAAGGTCACTTTCTGACCAGGATGACAGTCTCAGAGAAGGTATGGACATGCAAGTGCACACAGTGTATAGCAACCTACCTGTCAGTGACACAAAGCTGACAGAAATCAGAGCAGAGACTGAGAAAGACACACAGCTCATACTACTGAAAGAAACAATCAAGTCAGGCTGGCCTGAGGAAAGAAGAATGTGTCCTCAGAGCATAGCAGAATACTGGAATCACAGAAGTGAACTTTCTGTGATGAATGACATCATATTCAAGGGGGAGAAAATCATCATCCCTACCCCACTGCGCACAGAACTGTTATCCCGAATACATGCAGGTCACATGGGCATGGAAAAATGCAAGCTGAGAGCCTGTGACATCTTATTCTGGCCCGGGATGAACAAGCAGATAGAGGAGATGGTTGGGAAGTGCCCCACTTGTCTCACCTACAGACCTTCTAACACCAAAGAGCCCATGATGAGTCACCAGATCCCGGATAGGCCATGGCAAGCAGTGGCTACGGATCTGTTCACTTGGAACAATGACAACTACATCGTCATTGTGGATTATTACAGCCGATACTTCGAGCTAGACAAGCTACACAGCACAACGGCCTCAGCTGTTATCCACAAGCTGAAGGCAGCCTTTGCCAGGCATGGCATTGCTCAGAATGTATTTTCTGATGGAGGTCCCCAGTATAGCTGCAAGGAATTTGAGCTTTTTGCCAAAGAATGGGAGTTTACACATGTCACTAGCAGCCCATACTATCCTCGCAGCAATGGCCTCGCCGAGAAAGCCGTGCACATTGCCAAGTCACTCATGGAAAAGGCCAAAGCAGATAAAAGAGACCCCTACCTCAGCCTACTCGAATACCGTAACACACCCGTGGACAACTTCAGATCACCAGCCCAGCTGTTAATGAGCCGTCGCCTACGCTTAATCCTACCCAACACCCACCAACAGCTTCAACCAGCGGTCGTCAGCCACGGAGACGTCTACGCCAGGAGAGTTCAACAACAGCAACATCAGAATAAGTACTACGATCGATCAGCGCGCCCGATGACATCGCTGCAGCCAGGACAGAGCATCCGACTCCAAGAGCGTGGCCACTGGAAACCAGCAGTCGTCATCAAGCCAGCTGATACGCACCGATCCTACCATGTACGTACCACCGAAGGACGAGAGTACAGACGAAACAGACTCCACCTTCTAGACACAAATGAAACACACAATGATGAGGTGAGCTCAGATGAACACTACACACCACACGCCCCACAGGCGACAGGTGACGCCCCACCTCCTAATGTGACTGTCCCTTATCAGACCAGGTACGGACGTACGGTCAAGCCTAGAAGCGTTATGAACTTGTAGGTAGAATCACACAAGGACTGAGTTTCATGACATGGCATTGTTACACAAAAAAGAAAAGAAAAAAAATGTGGAATGTCATTGAGTTATACTTGAGTCATTTTGATTGATTGATATTGGACGACCTTGATTTGTTGCATTTGACAGTATTTGTTGCATACATTGAAAAAAAAAAAAAGAAGATTGAAATGTAAGGTTCTGTATTTGGATATCTGGTTTTCAAGGAATCTGCCTACTGATAACTGAATTTGAATATTTCTTTGCACTGGTTACAGTATGTATTTTGAAGTATTGCACTAAGCTGTTTGGTCTACAGTATTTCTGAATATTATGACTAGTTTGTTTTTGAGGCATCTAACAAGAACTTACTGCGAAGTTTTTTCAAAAGAAGGGGGATGTAATATTCTCACAGAATATGCTTATATTGATGCTCTATCTCCACCTAGCGTCTGTTAGATATAGCCACTGTGATTGGTTAGTGCTACTGCATGCTGGGAGTATCTTCAGGTACAGAGTCAGTTGTGTGAAGTCAGCCTTCCTATATGCATGTGATCCACCGCAGTCTGGAATAAAGCCTACTACTATTATAGCACGTCGTCCTGCATTTGATTGTACACATTGTGCAACACAAGACAAGCAGGAAACCGGTGGATTGTGCAGTCCGGGTAGGGAATGAGGCATTACCCCAGGTGAAGGAGTTCAAGTATCTCGGGGTCTTGTTCACGAGTGAGGGGAGGACGGAGAAGGAGATCAGCTGGAGAATCGGAGCGGCAGGGGCTGGTATTGCAGTCGCTGTACCGCACTGTTGTGACGAAAAGAGAGTTGAGCCAGAAGGCAAAGCTCTCTGTCTACCGAGCAAT